>NC_082712.1:10753496-11005329 GCF_030144855.1 Hypanus sabinus | reverse complement strand
GGTGAGGTCTCCGGTGAGATTCAACGGCAGGAAGGGTGAGGTCAACAGTGAGATCAACGGCAGGAAGGGTGAGGTCTCCGGTGAGATTCAACGGCAGGAAGGGTGAGGTCTCCGGTGAGATTCAACGGCAGGAAGGGTGAGGTCTCCGGTGAGATTCAACGGCAGGAAGGGTGAGGTCTCCGGTGAGATTCAACGGCAGGAAGGGTGAGGTCCGCGGTGAGATTCAACGGCAGGAAGGGTGAGGTCCGCGGTGAGATTCAACGGCAGGAAGGGTGAGGTCTCCGGTGAGATTCAACGGCAGGAAGGGTGAGGTCTCCGGTGAGATTCAACGGCAGGAAGGGTGAGGTCTCCGGTGAGATTCAACGGCAGGAAGGGTGAGGTCTCCGGTGAGATTCAACGGCAGGAAGGGTGAGGTCTCCGGTGAGATTCAACGGCAGGAAGGGTGAGGTCTCCGGTGAGATTCAACGGCAGGAAGGGTGAGGTCTCCGGTGAGATTCAACGGCAGGAAGGGTGAGGTCTCCGGTGAGATTCAACGGCAGGAAGGGTGAGGTCACCGGTGAGATTCAACGGCAGGAAGGGTGAGGTCTCCGGTGAGATTCAACGGCAGGAAGGGTGAGGTCTCCGGTGAGATTCAACGGCAGGAAGGGTGAGGTCTCCGGTGAGATTCAACGGCAGGAAGGGTGAGGTCAACGGTGAGATTCAACGGCAGGAAGGGTGAGGTCTCCGGTGAGATTCAACGGCAGGAAGGGTGAGGTCTCCGGTGAGATTCAACGGCAGGAAGGGTGAGGTCTCCGGTGAGATTCAACGGCAGGAAGGGTGAGGTCTCCGGTGAGATTCAACGGCAGGAAGGGTGAGGTCTCCGGTGAGATTCAACGGCAGGAAGGGTGAGGTCTCCGGTGAGATTCAACGGCAGGAAGGGTGAGGTCTCCGGTGAGATTCAACGGCAGGAAGGGTGAGGTCTCCGGTGAGATTCAACGGCAGGAAGGGTGAGGTCTCCGGTGAGATTCAACGGCAGGAAGGGTGAGGTCTCCGGTGAGATTCAACGGCAGGAAGGGTGAGGTCTCCGGTGAGATTCAACGGCAGGAAGGGTGAGGTCTCCGGTGAGATTCAACGGCAGGAAGGGTGAGGTCTCCGGTGAGATTCAACGGCAGGAAGGGTGAGGTCTCCGGTGAGATTCAACGGCAGGAAGGGTGAGGTCAACGGTGAGATTCAACGGCAGGAAGGGTGAGGTCTCCGGTGAGATTGAACGGCAGGAAGGGTGAGGTCTCCGGTGAGATTGAACGGCAGGAAGGGTGAGGTCTCCGGTGAGATTCAACGGCAGGAAGGGTGAGGTCTCCGGTGAGATTCAACGGCAGGAAGGGTGAGGTCAACGGTGAGATTCAACGGCAGGAAGGGTGAGGTCAACGGTGAGATTCAACGGCAGGAAGGGTGAGGTCTCCGGTGAGATTCAACGGCAGGAAGGGTGAGGTCAACGGTGAGATTCAACGGCAGGAAGGGTGAGGTCCGCGGTGAGATTCAACGGCAGGAAGGGTGAGGTCCCCGGTGAGATTCAACGGCAGGAAGGGTGAGGTCCCCGGTGAGATTCAACGGCAGGAAGGGTGAGGTCTCCGGTGAGATTCAACGGCAGGAAGGGTGAGGTCTCCGGTGAGATTCAACGGCAGGAAGGGTGAGGTCTCCGGTGAGATTCAACGGCAGGAAGGGTGAGGTCTCCGGTGAGATTCAACGGCAGGAAGGGTGAGGTCTCCGGTGAGATTCAACGGCAGGAAGGGTGAGGTCTCCGGTGAGATTCAACGGCAGGAAGGGTGAGGACTCCGGTGAGATTCAACGGCAGGAAGGGTGAAGTCAACGGTGAGATTCAACGGCAGGAAGGGTGAGGTCTCCGGTGAGATTCAACGGCAGGAAGGGTGAGGTCTCCGGTGAGATTCAACGGCAGGAAGGGTGAGGTCAACGGTGAGATTCAACGGCAGGAAGGGTGAGGTCCGCAGTGAGATTCAACGGCAGGAAGGGTGAGGTCCGCAGTGAGATTCAACGGCAGGAAGGGTGAGGTCTCCGGTGAGATTCAACGGCAGGAAGGGTGAGGTCTCCGGTGAGATTCAACGGCAGGAAGGGTGAGGTCTCCGGTGAGATTCAACGGCAGGAAGGGTGAGGTCTCCGGTGAGATTCAACGGCAGGAAGGGTGAGGTCTCCGGTGAGATTCAACGGCAGGAAGGGTGAGGTCTCCGGTGAGATTCAACGGCAGGAAGGGTGAGGTCTCCGGTGAGATTCAACGGCAGGAAGGGTGAGGTCTCCGGTGAGATTCAACGGCAGGAAGGGTGAGGTCTCCGGTGAGATTCAACGGCAGGAAGGGTGAGGTCTCCGGTGAGATTCAACGGCAGGAAGGGTGAAGTCAACGGTGAGATTCAACGGCAGGAAGGGTGAGGTCTCCGGTGAGATTCAACGGCAGGAAGGGTGAGGTCAACAGTGAGATTCAAACGGCAGGAAGGGTGAGGTCCGCGGTGAGATTCAACGGCAGGAAGGGTGAGGTCTCCGGTGAGATTCAACGGCAGGAAGGGTGAGGTCAACAGTGAGATTCAACGGCAGGAAGGGTGAGGTCAACAGTGAGATTCAACGGCAGGAAGGGTGAGGTCTCCGGTGAGATTCAACGGCAGGAAGGGTGAGGTCTCCGGAGAGATTCAACGGCAGGAAGGGTGAGGTCCCCGGTGAGATTCAACGGCAGGAAGGGTGAGGTCCCCGGTGAGATTCAACGGCAGGAAGGGTGAGGTCCCCGGTGAGATTCAACGGCAGGAAGGGTGAGGTCCGCGGTGAGATTCAACGGCAGGAAGGGTGAGGTCCGCGGTGAGATTCAACGGCAGGAAGGGTGAGGTCTCCGGTGAGATTCAACGGCAGGAAGGGTGAGGTCTCCGGTGAGATTCAACGGCAGGAAGGGTGAGGTCTCCGGTGAGATTCAACGGCAGGAAGGGTGAGGTCTCCGGTGAGATTCAACGGCAGGAAGGGTGAGGTCTCCGGTGAGATTCAACGGCAGGAAGGGTGAGGTCTCCGGTGAGATTCAACGGCAGGAAGGGTGAGGTCTCCGGTGAGATTCAACGGCAGGAAGGGTGAGGTCTCCGGTGAGATTCAACGGCAGGAAGGGTGAGGTCTCCGGTGAGATTCAACGGCAGGAAGGGTGAGGTCTCCGGTGAGATTCAACGGCAGGAAGGGTGAGGTCAACGGTGAGATTCAACGGCAGGAAGGGTGAGGTCTCCGGTGAGATTCAACGGCAGGAAGGGTGAGGTCCGCAGTGAGATTCAACGGCAGGAAGGGTGAGGTCCGCAGTGAGATTCAACGGCAGGAAGGGTGAGGTCTCCGGTGAGATTCAACGGCAGGAAGGGTGAGGTCCGCTGTGAGATTCAACGGCAGGAAGGGTGAGGTCAACGGTGAGATTCAACGGCAGGAAGGGTGAGGTCAACGGTGAGATTCAACGGCAGGAAGGGTGAGGTCTCCGGTGAGATTCAACGGCAGGAAGGGTGAGGTCTCCGGTGAGATTCAACGGCAGGAAGGGTGAGGTCTCCGGTGAGATTCAACGGCAGGAAGGGTGAGGTCTCCGGTGAGATTCAACGGCAGGAAAGGTGAGGTCTCCGGTGAGATTCAACGGCAGGAATGGTGAGGTCCGCAGTGAGATTCAACGGCAGGAAGGGTGAGGTCTCCGGTGAGATTCAACGGCAGGAAGGGTGAGGTCCGCAGTGAGATTCAACGGCAGGAAGGGTGAGGTCGCCGGTGAGATTCAACGGCAGGAAGGGTGAGGTCCGCAGTGAGATTCAACGGCAGGGAGGATGAGGTCCGCAGTGAGATTCAACGGCAGGAAGGGTGAGTTCTCCGGTGAGATTCAACGGCAGGAAGGGTGAGTTCTCCGGTGAGATTCAACGGCAGGAAGGGTGAGGTCAACAGTGAGATTCAACGGCAGGAAGGGTGAGGTCCGCAGTGAGATTCAACGGCAGGAAGGGTGAGGTCTCCGGTGAGATTCAACGGCAGGAAGGGTGAGGTCTCCGGTGAGATTCAACGGCAGGAAGGGTGAGGTCTCCGGTGAGATTCAACGGCAGGAAGGGTGAGGTCTCCGGTGAGATTCAACGGCAGGAAGGGTGAGGTCTCCGGTGAGATTCAACGGCAGGAAGGGTGAGGTCTCCGGTGAGATTCAACGGCAGGAAGGGTGAGGTCCGCAGTGAGATTCAACGGCAGGAAGGGTGAGGTCCGTAGTGAGATTCAACGGCAGGAAGGGTGATGTCTCCGGTGAGATTCAACGGCAGGAAGGGTGAGGTCTCCGGTGAGATTCAACAGCAGGAAGGGTGAGGTCAACAGTGAGATTCAACGGCAGGAAGGGTGAGGTCTCCGGTGAGATTCAACGGCAGGAAGGGTGAGGTCTCCGGTGAGATTCAACGGCAGGAAGGGTGAGGTCTCCGGTGAGATTCAACGGCAGGAAGGGTGAGGTCAACAGTGAGATTCAACGGCAGGAAGGGTGAGGTCTCCGGTGAGATTCAACGGCAGGAAGGGTGAGGTCTCCGGTGAGATTCAACGGCAGGAAGGGTGAGGTCTCCGGTGAGATTCAACGGCAGGAAGGGTGAGGTCTCCGGTGAGATTCAACGGCAGGAAGGGTGAGGTCTCCGGTGAGATTCAACGGCAGGAAGGGTGAGGTCTCCGGTGAGATTCAACGGCAGGAAGGGTGAGGTCTCCGGTGAGATTCAACGGCACGAAGGGTGAGGTCCCCGGTGAGATTCAACGGCAGGAAGGGTGAGGTCTCCGGTGAGATTCAACAGCAGGAAGGGTGAGGTCCGCAGTGAGATTCAACGGCAGGAAGGGTGAGGTCAACAGTGAGATTCAACGGCAGGAAGGGTGAGGTCAACGGTGAGATTCAACGGCAGGAAGGGTGAGGTCGCCGGTGAGATTCAACGGCAGGAAGGGTGAGGTCCGCAGTGAGATTCAACGGCTGGAAGGGTGAGGTCCGCAGTGAGATTCAACGGCAGGAAGGGTGAGTTCTCCGGTGAGATTCAACGGCAGGAAGGGTGAGGTCCGCAGTGAGATTCAACGGCAGGAAGGGTGAGGTCCGCAGTGAGATTCAACGGCAGGAAGGGTGAGGTCTCCGGTGAGATTCAACGGCAGGAAGGGTGAGGTCCGCAGTGAGATTCAACGGCAGGAAGGGTGAGGTCAACAGTGAGATTCAACGGCAGGAAGGGTGAGGTCAACGGTGAGATTCAACGGCAGGAAGGGTGAGGTCTCCGGTGAGATTCAACGGCAGGAAGGGTGAGGTCTCCGGTGAGATTCAACGGCAGGAAGGGTGAGGTCTCCGGTGAGATTCAACGGCAGGAATGGTGAGGTCCGCAGTGAGATTCAACGGGAGGAAGGGTGAGGTCTCCGGTGAGATTCAACGGCAGGAAGGGTGAGGTCCGCAGTGAGATTCAACGGCAGGAAGGGTGAGGTCGCCGGTGAGATTCAACGGCAGGAAGGGTGAGGTCCGCAGTGAGATTCAACGGCAGGAAGGGTGAGGTCCGCAGTGAGATTCAACGGCAGGAAGGGTGAGGTCTCCGGTGAGATTCAACGGCAGGAAGGGTGAGGTCTCCGGTGAGATTCAACGGCAGGAAGGGTGAGGTCTCCGGTGAGATTCAACGGCAGGAAGGGTGAGGTCTCCGGTGAGATTCAACGGCAGGAAGGGTGAGGTCCGCAGTGAGATTCAACGGCAGGAAGGGTGAGGTCCGCAGTGAGATTCAACGGCAGGAAGGGTGAGGTCCGTAGTGAGATTCAACGGCAGGAAGGGTGAGGTCTCCGGTGAGATTCAACGGCAGGAAGGGTGAGGTCTCCGGTGAGATTCAACGGCAGGAAGGGTGAGGTCAACAGTGAGATTCAACGGCAGGAAGGGTGAGGTCTCCGGTGAGATTCAACGGCAGGAAGGGTGAGGTCCGCAGTGAGATTCAACGGCAGGAAGGGTGAGGTCCGCAGTGAGATTCAACGGCAGGAAGGGTGAGGTCCGCGGTGAGATTCAACGGCAGGAAGGGTGAGGTCTCCGGTGAGATTCAACGGCAGGAAGGGTGAGGTCCCCGGTGAGATTCAACGGCAGGAAGGGTGAGGTCTCCGGTGAGATTCAACGGCAGGAAGGGTGAGGTCCGCAGTGAGATTCAACGGCAGGAAGGGTGAGGTCAACAGTGAGATTCAACGGCAGGAAGGGTGAGGTCAACGGTGAGATTCAACGGCAGGAAGGGTGAGGTCGCCGGTGAGATTCAACGGCAGGAAGGGTGAGGTCCGCAGTGAGATTCAACGGCTGGAAGGGTGAGGTCCGCAGTGAGATTCAACGGCAGGAAGGGTGAGGTCTCCGGTGAGATTCAACCGCAGGAAGGGTGAGGTCCGCAGTGAGATTCAACGGCAGGAAGGGTGAGGTCCGCAGTGAGATTCAACGGCAGGAAGGGTGAGGTCCGCAGTGAGATTCAACGGCAGGAAGGGTGAGGTCTCCGGTGAGATTCAACGGCAGGAAGGGTGAGGTCCGCAGTGAGATTCAACGGCAGGAAGGGTGAGGTCAACAGTGAGATTCAACGGCAGGAAGGGTGAGGTCAACGGTGAGATTCAACGGCAGGAAGGGTGAGGTCTCCGGTGAGTTTCAACGGCAGGAAGGGTGAGGTCTCCGGTGAGATTCAACGGCAGGAAGGGTGAGGTCCGCAGTGAGATTCAACGGCAGGAAGGGTGAGGTCGCCGGTGAGATTCAACGGCAGGAAGGGTGAGGTCCGCAGTGAGATTCAACGGCAGGAAGGGTGAGGTCCGCAGTGAGATTCAACGGCAGGAAGGGTGAGGTCTCCGGTGAGATTCAACGGCAGGAAGGGTGAGGTCTCCGGTGAGATTCAACGGCAGGAAGGGTGAGGTCTCCGGTGAGATTCAACGGCAGGAAGGGTGAGGTCTCCGGTGAGATTCAACGGCAGGAAGGGTGAGGTCTCCGGTGAGATTCAACGGCAGGAAGGGTGAGGTCCGCAGTCAGATTCAACGGCAGGAAGGGTGAGGTCCGCAGTGAGATTCAACGGCAGGAAGGGTGAGGTCCGTAGTGAGATTCAACGGCAGGAAGGGTGAGGTCTCCGGTGAGATTCAACGGCAGGAAGGGTGAGGTCTCCGGTGAGATTCAACGGCAGGAAGGGTGAGGTCAACAGTGAGATTCAACGGCAGGAAGGGTGAGGTCTCCGGTGAGATTCAACGGCAGGAAGGGTGAGGTCTCCGGTGAGATTCAACGGCAGGAAGGGTGAGGTCTCCGGTGAGATTCAACGGCAGGAAGGGTGAGGTCTCCGGTGAGATTCAACGGCAGGAAGGGTGAGGTCCGCAGTGAGATTCAACGGCAGGAAGGGTGAGGTCTCCGGAGAGATTCAACGGCAGGAAGGGTGAGGTCTCCGGTGAGATTCAACGGCAGGAAGGGTGAGGTCTCCGGTGAGATTCAACGGCAGGAAGGGTGAGGTCTCCGGTGAGATTCAACGGCAGGAAGGGTGAGGTCTCCGGTGAGATTCAACGGCAGGAAGGGTGAGGTCTCCGGTGAGATTCAACGGCAGGAAGGGTGAGGTCAACAGTGAGATTCAACGGCAGGAAGGGTGAGGTCTCCGGTGAGATTCAACGGCAGGAAGGGTGAGGTCCGCAGTGAGATTCAACGGCAGGAAGGGTGAGGTCCGCAGTGAGATTCAACGGCAGGAAGGGTGAGGTCCGCAGTGAGATTCAACGGCAGGAAGGGTGAGGTCAACAGTGAGATTCAACGGCAGGAAGGGTGAGGTCAACGGTGAGATTCAACGGCAGGAAGGGTGAGGTCTCCGGTGAGATTCAACGGCAGGAAGGGTGAGGTCTCCGGTGAGATTCAACGGCAGGAAGGGTGAGGTCTCCGGTGAGATTCAACGGCAGGAAGGGTGAGGTCCGCAGTGAGATTCAACGGCAGGAAGGGTGAGGTCTCCGGTGAGATTCAACGGCAGGAAGGGTGAGGTCAACAGTGAGATTCAACGGCAGGAAGGGTGAGGTGTCCGGTGAGATTGAACGGTAGGAAGTGTGAGGTCTCCGGTGAGATTCAACGGCAGGAAGGGTGAGGTCCGCAGTGAGATTCAACGGCAGGAAGGGTGAGGTCTCCGGTGAGATTCAACGGCAGGAAGGGTGAGGTCCCCGGTGAGATTCAACGGCAGGAAGGGTGAGGTCTCCGGTGAGATTCAACGGCAGGAAGGGTGAGGTCCGCAGTGAGATTCAACGGCAGGAAGGGTGAGGTCTCCGGTGAGATTCAACGGCAGGAAGGGTGAGGTCTCCGGTGAGATTCAACGGCAGGAAGGGTGAGGTCTCCGGTGAGATTCAACGGCAGGAAGGGTGAGGTCCGCAGTGAGATTCAACGGCAGGAAGGGTGAGGTCTCCGGTGAGATTCAACGGCAGGAAGGGTGAGGTCAACAGTGACATTCAACGGCAGGAAGGGTGAGGTCTCCGGTGAGATTCAACGGTAGGAAGGGTGAGGTCTCCGGTGAGATTCAACGGCAGGAAGGGTGAGGTCCGCAGTGAGATTCAACGGCAGGAAGGGTGAGGTCTCCGGTGAGATTCAACGGCAGGAAGGGTGAGGTCTCCGGTGAGATTCAATGGCAGGAAGGGTGAGGTCTCCGGTGAGATTCAACGGCAGGAAGGGTGAGGTCTCCGGTGAGATTCAACGGCAGGAAGGGTGAGGTCTCCGGTGAGATTCAACGGCAGGAATGGTGAGGTCTCCGGTGAGATTCAACGGCAGGAAGGGTGAGGTCTCCGGTGAGATTCAACGGCAGGAAGGGTGAGGTCAACGGTGAGATTCAACGGCAGGAAGGGTGAGGTCTCCGGTGAGATTCAACGGTAGGAAGGGTGAGGTCTCCGGTGAGATTCAACGGCAGGAAGGGTGAGGTCCGCAGTGAGATTCAACGGCAGGAAGGGTGAGGTCTCCGGTGAGATTCAACGGCAGGAAGGGTGAGGTCTCCGGTGAGATTCAATGGCAGGAAGGGTGAGGTCTCCGGTGAGATTCAACGGCAGGAAGGGTGAGGTCTCCGGTGAGATTCAACGGCAGGAAGGGTGAGGTCTCCGGTGAGATTCAACGGCAGGAATGGTGAGGTCTCCGGTGAGATTCAACGGCAGGAAGGGTGAGGTCTCCGGTGAGATTCAACGGCAGGAAGGGTGAGGTCAACGGTGAGATTCAACGGCAGGAAGGGTGAGGTCTCCGGTGAGATTCAACCGCAGGAAGGGTGAGGTCCGCAGTGAGATTCAACGGCAGGAAGGGTGAGGTCCGCAGTGAGATTCAACGGCAGGAACGGTGAGGTCTCCGGTGAGATTCAACGGCAGGAAGGGTGAGGTCCGCAGTGAGATTCAACGGCAGGAAGGGTGAGGTCAACAGTGAGATTCAACGGCAGGAAGGGTGAGGTCAACGGTGAGATTCAACGGCAGGAAGGGTGAGGTCTCCGGTGAGATTCAACGGCAGGAAGGGTGAGGTCTCCGGTGAGATTCAACGGCAGGAAGGGTGAGGTCTCCGGTGAGATTCAACGGCAGGAAGGGTGAGGTCTCCGGTGAGATTCAACGGCAGGAAGGGTGAGGTCTCCGGTGAGATTCAACGGCAGGAAGGGTGAGGTCTCCGGTGAGATTCAACGGCAGGAATGGTGAGGTCCGCGGTGAGATTCAACGGCAGGAAGGGTGAGGTCTCCGGTGAGATTCAACGGCAGGAAGGGTGAGGTCCGCAGTGAGATTCAACGGCAGGAAGGGTGAGGTCGCCGGTGAGATTCAACGGCAGGAAGGGTGAGGTCCGCAGTGAGATTCAACGGCAGGGAGGGTGAGGTCTCCGGTGAGATTCAACGGCAGGAAGGGTGAGGTCTCCGGTGAGATTCAACGGCAGGAAGGGTGAGGTCTCCGGTGAGATTCAACGGCAGGAAGGGTGAGGTCTCCGGTGAGATTCAACGGCAGGAAGGGTGAGGTCTCCGGTGAGATTCAACGGCAGGAAGGGTGAGGTCTCCGGTGAGATTCAACGGCAGGAAGGGTGAGTTCCGCAGTGAGATTCAACGGCAGGAAGGGTGAGGTCCGCAGTGAGATTCAACGGCAGGAAGGGTGAGGTCTCCGGAGAGATTCAACGGCAGGAAGGGTGAGGTCTCCGGTGAGATTCAACGGCAGGAAGGGTGAGGTCTCCGGTGAGATTCAATGGCAGGAAGGGTGAGGTCTCCGGTGAGATTCAACGGCAGGAAGGGTGAGGTCTCCGGTGAGATTCAACGGCAGGAAGGGTGAGGTCTCCGGTGAGATTCAACGGCAGGAAGGGTGAGGTCAACAGTGAGATTCAACGGCAGGAAGGGTGAGGTCTCCGGTGAGATTCAACGGCAGGAAGGGTGAGGTCCGCAGTGAGATTCAACGGCAGGAAGGGTGAGGTCCGCAGTGAGATTCAACGGCAGGAAGGGTGAGGTCCGCGGTGAGATTCAACGGCAGGAAGGGTGAGGTCTCCGGTGAGATTCAACGGCAGGAAGGGTGAGGTCCCCGGTGAGATTCAACGGCAGGAAGGGTGAGGTCTCCGGTGAGATTCAACGGCAGGAAGGGTGAGGTCCGCAGTGAGATTCAACGGCAGGAAGGGTGAGGTCAGCAGTGAGATTCAACGGCAGGAAGGGTGAGGTCAACGGTGAGATTCAACGGCAGGAAGGGTGAGGTCTCCGGTGAGATTCAACGGCAGGAAGGGTGAGGTCTCCGGTGAGATTCAACGGCAGGAAGGGTGAGGTCTCCGGTGAGATTCAACGGCAGGAAGGGTGAGGTCCGCAGTGAGATTCAACGGCAGGAAGGGTGAGGTCTCCGGTGAGATTCAACGGCAGGAAGGGTGAGGTCAACAGTGAGATTCAACGGCAGGAAGGGTGAGGTGTCCGGTGAGATTCAACGGTAGGAAGGGTGAGGTCTCCGGTGAGATTCAACGGCAGGAAGGGTGAGGTCCGCAGTGAGATTCAACGGCAGGAAGGGTGAGGTCTCCGGTGAGATTCAACGGCAGGAAGGGTGAGGTCCCCGGTGAGATTCAACGGCAGGAAGGGTGAGGTCTCCGGTGAGATTCAACGGCAGGAAGGGTGAGGTCCGCAGTGAGATTCAACGGCAGGAAGGGTGAGGTCTCCGGTGAGATTCAACGGCAGGAAGGGTGAGGTCTCCGGTGAGATTCAACGGCAGGAAGGGTGAGGTCTCCGGTGAGATTCAACGGCAGGAAGGATGAGGTCTGCAGTGAGATTCAACGGCAGGAAGGGTGAGGTCTCCGGTGAGATTCAACGGCAGGAAGGGTGAGGACAACAGTGAGATTCAACGGCAGGAAGGGTGAGGTCTCCGGTGAGATTCAACGGCAGGAAGGGTGAGGTCTCCGGTGAGATTCAACGGCAGGAAGGGTGAGGTCCGCAGTGAGATTCAACGGCAGGAAGGGTGAGGTCTCCGGTGAGATTCAAAGGCAGGAAGGGTGAGGTCTCCGGTGAGATTCAACGGCAGGAAGGGTGAGGTCTCCGGTGAGATTCAACGGCAGGAAGGGTGAGGTCTCCGGTGAGATTCAACGGCAGGAAGGGTGAGGTCTCCGGTGAGATTCAACGGCAGGAAGGGTGAGGTCTCCGGTGAGATTCAACGGCAGGAAGGGTGAGGTCTCCGGTGAGATTCAACGGCAGGAAGGGTGAGGTCTCCGGTGAGATTCAACGGCAGGAAGGGTGAGGTCAACGGTGAGATTCAACGGCAGGAAGGGTGAGGTCAACGGTGAGATTCAACGGCAGGAAGGGTGAGGTCTCCGGTGAGATTCAACCGCAGGAAGGGTGAGGTCCGCAGTGAGATTCAACGGCAGGAAGGGTGAGGTCTCCGGTGAGATTCAACGGCAGGAAGGGTGAGGTCTCCGGTGAGATTCAACGGCAGGAAGGGTGAGGTCCGCAGTGAGATTCAACGGCAGGAAGGGTGAGGTCAACAGTGAGATTCAACGGCAGGAAGGGTGAGGTCAACGGTGAGATTCAACGGCAGGAAGGGTGAGGTCTCCGGTGAGATTCAACGGCAGGAAGGGTGAGGTCTCCGGTGAGATTCAACGGCAGGAAGGGTGAGGTCTCCGGTGAGATTCAACGGCAGGAAGGGTGAGGTCTCCGGTGAGATTCAACGGCAGGAAGGGTGAGGTCTCCGGTGAGATTCAACGGCAGGAATGGTGAGGTCCGCAGTGAGATTCAACGGCAGGAAGGGTGAGGTCTCCGGTGAGATTCAACGGCAGGAAGGGTGAGGTCCGCGGTGAGATTCAACGGCAGGAAGGGTGAGGTCGCCGGTGAGATTCAACGGCAGGAAGGGTGAGGTCCGCAGTGAGATTCAACGGCAGGGAGGGTGAGGTCCGCAGTGAGATTCAACGGCAGGAAGGGTGAGGTCTCCGGTGAGATTCAACGGCAGGAAGGGTGAGGTCTCCGGTGAGATTCAACGGCAGGAAGGGTGAGGTCTCCGGTGAGATTCAACGGCAGGAAGGGTGAGGTCTCCGGTGAGATTCAACGGCAGGAAGGGTGAGGTCTCCGGTGAGATTCAACGGCAGGAAGGGTGAGGTCTCCGGTGAGATTCAACGGCAGGAAGGGTGAGGTCCGCAGTGAGATTCAACGGCAGGAAGGGTGAGGTCCGTAGTGAGATTCAACGGCAGGAAGGGTGATGTCTCCGGTGAGACTCAACGGCAGGAAGGGTGAGGTCTCCGGTGAGATTCAACGGCAGGAAGGGTGAGGTCAACAGTGAGATTCAACGGCAGGAAGGGTGAGGTCTCCGGTGAGATTCAACGGCAGGAAGGGTGAGGTCTCCGGTGACATTCAACGGCAGGAAGGGTGAGGTCTCCGGTGAGATTCAACGGCAGGAAGGGTGAGGTCAACAGTGAGATTCAACGGCAGGAAGGGTGAGGTCTCCGGTGAGATTCAACGGCAGGAAGGGTGAGGTCTCCGGTGAGATTCAACGGCAGGAAGGGTGAGGTCTCCGGTGAGATTCAACTGCAGGAAGGGTGAGGTCTCCGGTGAGATTCAACGGCAGGAAGGGTGAGGTCTCCGGTGAGATTCAACGGCAGGAAGGGTGAGGTCTCCGGTGAGATTCAACGGCAGGAAGGGTGAGGTCTCCGGTGAGATTCAACGGCAGGAAGGGTGAGGTCAACGGTGAGATTCAACGGCAGGAAGGGTGAGGTCTCCGGTGAGATTCAACGGCAGGAAGGGTGAGGTCCGCAGTGAGATTCAACGGCAGGAAGGGTGAGGTCCGCAGTGAGATTCAACGGCAGGAAGGGTGAGGTCCGCGGTGAGATTCAACGGCAGGAAGGGTGAGGTCTCCGGTGAGATTCAACGGCAGGAAGGGTGAGGTCCCCGGTGAGATTCAACGGCAGGAAGGGTGAGGTCTCCGGTGAGATTCAACGGCAGGAAGGGTGAGGTCCGCAGTGAGATTCAACGGCAGGAAGGGTGAGGTCAACAGTGAGATTCAACGGCAGGAAGGGTGAGGTCAACGGTGAGATTCAACGGCAGGAAGGGTGAGGTCGCCGGTGAGATTCAACGGCAGGAAGGGTGAGGTCCGCAGTGAGATTCAACGGCAGGAAGGGTGAGGTCCGCAGTGAGATTCAACGGCAGGAAGGGTGAGGTCTCCGGTGAGATTCAACGGCAGGAAGGGAGAGGTCCGCAGTGAGATTCAACGGCAGGAAGGGTGAGGTCCGCAGTGAGATTCAACGGCAGGAAGGGTGAGGTCTCCGGTGAGATTCAACGGCAGGAAGGGTGAGGTCCGCAGTGAGATTCAACGGCAGGAAGGGTGAGGTCAACAGTGAGATTCAACGGCAGGAAGGGTGAGGTCAACGGTGAGATTCAACGGCAGGAAGGGTGAGGTCTCCGGTGAGATTCAACGGCAGGAAGGGTGAGGTCTCCGGTGAGATTCAACGGCAGGAAGGGTGAGGTCTCCGGTGAGATTCAACGGCAGGAAGGGTGAGGTCTCCGGTGAGATTCAACGGCAGGAATGGTGAGGTCCGCAGTGAGATTCAACGGCAGGAAGGGTGAGGTCTCCGGTGAGATTCAACGGCAGGAAGGGTGAGGTCCGCAGTGAGATTCAACGGCAGGAAGGGTGAGGTCGCCGGTGAGATTCAACGGCAGGAAGGGTGAGGTCCGCAGTGAGATTCAACGGCAGGAAGGGTGAGGTCCGCAGTGAGATTCAACGGCAGGAAGGGTGAGGTCTCCGGTGAGATTCAACGGCAGGAAGTGTGAGGTCAACAGTGAGATTCAACGGCAGGAAGGGTGAGGTCCGCAGTGAGATTCAACGGCAGGAAGGGTGAGGTCTCCGGTGAGATTCAACGGCAGGAAGGGTGAGGTCTCCGGTGAGATTCAACGGCAGGAAGGGTGAGGTCTCCGGTGAGATTCAACGGCAGGAAGGGTGAGGTCTCCGGTGAGATTCAACGGCAGGAAGGGTGAGGTCTCCGGTGAGATTCAACGGCAGGAAGGGTGAGGTCCGCAGTGAGATTCAACGGCAGGAAGGGTGAGGTCTCCGGTGAGATTCAACGGCAGGAAGGGTGAGGTCTCCGGTGAGATTCAACGGCAGGAAGGGTGAGGACTCCGGTGAGATTCAACGGCAGGAAGGGTGAGGTCAACAGTGAGATTCAACGGCAGGAAGGGTGAGGTCTCCGGTGAGATTCAACGGCAGGAAGGGTGAGGTCTCCGGTGAGATTCAACGGCAGGAAGGGTGAGGTCTCCGGTGAGATTCAACGGCAGGAAGGGTGAGGTCCGCAGTGAGATTCAACGGCAGGAAGGGTGAGGTCTCCGGTGAGATTCAACGGCAGGAATGGTGAGGTCTCCGGTGAGATTCAACGGCAGGAAGGGTGAGGTCTCCGGTGAGATTCAACGGCAGGAAGGGTGAGGTCTCCGGTGAGATTCAACGGCAGGAAGGGTGAGGTCTCCGGTGAGATTCAACGGCAGGAAGGGTGAGGTCAACGGTGAGATTCAACGGCAGGAAGGGTGAGGTCTCCGGTGAGATTCAACGGCAGGAAGGGTGAGGTCCGCGGTGAGATTCAACGGCAGGAAGGGTGAGGTCCGCGGTGAGATTCAACGGCAGGAAGGGTGAGGTCCCCGGTGAGATTCAACGGCAGGAAGGGTGAGGTCCCCGGTGAGATTCAACGGCAGGAAGGGTGAGTTCTCCGGTGAGATTCAACGGCAGGAAGGGTGAGTTCTCCGGTGAGATTCAACGGCAGGAAGGGTGAGGTCCGCGGTGAGATTCAACGGCAGGAAGGGTGAGGTCAACGGTGAGATTCAACGGCAGGAAGGGTGAGGTCAACGGTGAGATTCAACGGCAGGAAGGGTGAGGTCTCCGGTGAGATTCAACGGCAGGAAGGGTGAGGTCTCCGGTGAGATTCAACGGCAGGAAGGGTGAGGTCCCCGGTGAGATTCAACGGCAGGAAGGGTGAGGTCTCCGGTGAGATTCAACGGCAGGAAGGGTGAGGTCAACGGTGAGATTCAACGGCAGGAAGGGTGAGGTGTCCGGTGAGATTCAACGGCAGGAAGGGTGAGGTCCCCGGTGAGATTCAACGGCAGGAAGGGTGAGGTCCGCAGTGAGATTCAACGGCAGGAAGGGTGAGGTCTCCGGTGAGATTCAACGGCAGGAAGGGTGAGGTCTCCGGTGAGATTCAATGGCAGGAAGGGTGAGGTCTCCGGTGAGATTCAACGGCAGGAAGGGTGAGGTCCGCAGTGAGATTCAACGGCAGGAAGGGTGAGGTCCGCAGTGAGATTCAACGGCAGGAAGGGTGAGGTCTCCGGTGAGATTCAACGGCAGGAAGGGTGAGGTCAACAGTGAGATTCAACGGCAGGAAGGGTGAGGTCTCCGGTGAGATTCAACGGTAGGAAGGGTGAGGTCTCCGGTGAGATTCAACGGCAGGAAGGGTGAGGTCCGCAGTGAGATTCAACGGCAGGAAGGGTGAGGTCTCCGGTGAGATTCAACGGCAGGAAGGGTGAGGTCTCCGGTGAGATTCAACGGCAGGAAGGGTGAGGTCTCCGGTGAGATTCAACGGCAGGAAGGGTGAGGTCTCCGGTGAGATTCAACGGCAGGAAGGGTGAGGTCTCCGGTGAGATTCAACGGCAGGAAGGGTGAGGTCAACGGTGAGATTCAACGGCAGGAAGGGTGAGGTCAACGGTGAGATTCAACGGCTGGAAGGGTGAGGTCTCCGGTGAGATTCAACCGCAGGAAGGGTGAGGTCCGCAGTGAGATTCAACGGCAGGAAGGGTGAGGTCCGCAGTGAGATTCAACGGCAGGAAGGGTGAGGTCTCCGGTGAGATTCAACGGCAGGAAGGGTGAGGTCCGCAGTGAGATTCAACGGCAGGAAGGGTGAGGTCAACAGTGAGATTCAACGGCAGGAAGGGTGAGGTCAACGGTGAGATTCAACGGCAGGAAGGGTGAGGTCTCCGGTGAGATTCAACGGCAGGAAGGGTGAGGTCTCCGGTGAGATTCAACGGCAGGAAGGGTGAGGTCTCCGGTGAGATTCAACGGCAGGAAGGGTGAGGTCTCCGGTGAGATTCAACGGCAGGAAGGGTGAGGTCTCCGGTGAGATTCAACGGCAGGAATGGTGAGGTCCGCAGTGAGATTCAACGGCAGGAAGGGTGAGGTCTCCGGTGAGATTCAACGGCAGGAAGGGTGAGGTCCGCAGTGAGATTCAACGGCAGGAAGGATGAGGTCGCCGGTGAGATTCAACGGCAGGAAGGGTGTGGTCCGCAGTGAGATTCAACGGCAGGGAGGGTGAGGTCCGCAGTGAGATTCAACGGCAGGGAGGGTGAGGTCTCCGGTGAGATTCAAGGTCAGGAAGGGTGAGGTCAACAGTGAGATTCAACGGCAGGAAGGGTGAGGTCCGCAGTGAGATTCAACGGCAGGAAGGGTGAGGTCTCCGGTGAGATTCAACGGCAGGAAGGGTGAGGTCTCCGGTGAGATTCAACGGCAGGAAGGGTGAGGTCCCGCAGTGAGATTCAACGGCAGGAAGGGTGAGGTCCGTAGTGAGATTCAACGGCAGGAAGGGTGATGTCTCCGGTGAGATTCAACGGCAGGAAGGGTGAGGTCTCCGGTGAGATTCAACGCAGGAAGGGTGAGGTCAACAGTGAGATTCAACGGCAGGAAGGGTGAGGTCTCCGGTGAGATTCAACGGCAGGAAGGGTGAGGTCTCCGGTGACATTCAACGGCAGGAAGGGTGAGGTCTCCGGTGAGATTCAACGGCAGGAAGGGTGAGGTCTCCGGTGAGCTTCAACGGCAGGAAGGGTGGAGGTCTCCGGTGAGATTCAACGGCAGGAAGGGTGAGGTCTCCGGTGAGATTCAACGGCAGGAAGGGTGAGGTCTCCGGTGAGATTCAACGGCAGGAAGGGTGAGGTCTCCGGTGAGATTCAACGGCAGGAAGGGTGAGGTCTCCGGTGAGATTCAATGACAGGAAGGGTGAGGTCTCCGATGAGATTCAACGGCAGGAAGGGTGAGGTCCGCAGTGAGATTCAACGGCAGGAAGGGTGAGGTCAACAGTGAGATTCAACGGCAGGAAGGGTGAGGTCAACGGTGAGATTCAACGGCAGGAAGGGTGAGGTCGCCGGTGAGATTCAACGGCAGGAAGGTTGAGGTCCGCAGTGAGATTCAACGGCAGGAAGGGTGAGGTCCGCAGTGAGATTCAACGGCAGGAAGGGTGAGGTCTCCGGTGAGATTCAACCGCAGGAAGGGTGAGGTCCGCAGTGAGATTCAACGGCAGGAAGGGTGAGGTCCGCAGTGAGATTCAACGGCAGGAAGGGTGAGGTCTCCGGTGAGATTCAACGGCAGGAAGGGTGAGGTCCGCAGTGAGATTCAACGGCAGGAAGGGTGAGGTCAACAGTGAGATTCAACGGCAGGAAGGGTGAGGTCAACGGTGAGATTCAACGGCAGGAAGGGTGAGGTCTCCGGTGAGATTCAACGGCAGGAAGGGTGAGGTCTCCGGTGAGATTCAACGGCAGAAAGGGTGAGGTTTCCGGTGAGATTCAACGGCAGGAAGGGTGAGGTCTCCGGTGAGATTCAAAGGCAGGAATGGTGTGGTCCGCAGTGAGATTCAACGGCAGGAAGGGTGAGGTCTCCGGTGAGATTCAACGGCAGGAAGGGTGAGGTCCGCAGTGAGATTCAACGGCAGGAAGGGTGAGGTCGCCGGTGAGATTCAACGGCAGGAAGGGTGAGGTCCGCAGTGAGATTCAACGGCAGGAAGGGTGAGGTCCGCAGTGAGATTCAACGGCAGGAAGGGTGAGGTCTCCGGTGAGATTCAACGGCAGGAAGTGTGAGGTCAACAGTGAGATTCAACGGCAGGAAGGGTGAGGTCCGCAGTGAGATTCAACGGCAGGAAGGGTGAGGTCTCCGGTGAGATTCAACGGCAGGAAGGGTGAGGTCTCCGGTGAGATTCAACGGCAGGAAGGGTGAGGTCTCCGGTGAGATTCAACGGCAGGAAGGGTGAGGTCTCCGGTGAGATTCAACGGCAGGAAGGGTGAGGTCTCCGGTGAGATTCAACGGCAGGAAGGGTGAGGTCCGCAGTGAGATTCAACGGCAGGAAGGGTGAGGTCCGTAGTGAGATTCAACGGCAGGAAAGGTGAGGTCTCCCGGTGAGATTCAACGGCAGGAAGGGTGAGGTCAACAGTGAGATTCAACGGCAGGAAGGGTGAGGTCTCCGGTGAGATTCAACGGCAGGAAGGGTGAGGTCTCCGGTGAGATTCAACGGCAGGAAGGGTGAGGTCTCCGGTGAGATTCAACGGCAGGAAGGGTGAGGTCCGCAGTGAGATTCAACGGCAGGAAGGGTGAGGTCCGCAGTGAGATTCAACGGCAGGAAGGGTGAGGTCTCCGGTGAGATTCAACGGCAGGAAGGGTGAGGTCTCCGGTGAGATTCAACGGCAGGAAGGGTGAGGTCTCCGGTGAGATTCAACGGCAGGAAGGGTGAGGTCTCCGGTGAGATTCAACGGCAGGAAGGGTGAGGTCTCCGGTGAGATTCAACGGCAGGAAGGGTGAGGTCTCCGGTGAGATTCAACGGCAGGAAGGGTGAGGTCAACAGTGAGATTCAACGGTAGGAAGGGTGAGGTCTCCGGTGAGATTCAACCGCAGGAAGGGTGAGGTCCGCAGTGAGATTCAATGGCAGGAAGGGTGAGGTCCGCAGTGAGATTCAACGGCAGGAAGGGTGAGGTCCGCGGTGAGATTCAACGGCAGGAACGGTGAGGTCTCCGTTGAGATTCAATGGCAGGAAGGGTGAGGTCCCCGGTGAGATTCAACGGCAGGAAGGGTGAGGTCTCCGGTGAGATTCAACGGCAGGAAGGGTGAGGTCCGCAGTGAGATTCAACGGCAGGAAGGGTGAGGTCTCCGGTGAGATTCAACGGCAGGAAGGGTGAGGTCTCCGGTGAGATTCAACGGCAGGAAGGGTGAGGTCCGCAGTGAGATTCAACGGCAGGAAGGGTGAGGTCTCCGGTGAGATTCAACGGCAGGAAGGGTGAGGTCAACAGTGAGATTCAACGGCAGGAAGGGTGAGGTCTCCGGTGAGATTCAACGGTAGGAAGGGTGAGGTCTCCGGTGAGATTCAACGGCAGGAAGGGTGAGGTCCGCAGTGAGATTCAACGGCAGGAAGGGTGAGGACTCCGGTGAGATTCAACGGCAGGAAGGGTGAGGTCCCCGGTGAGATTCAACGGCAGGAAGGGTGAGGTCTCCGGTGAGATTCAACGGCAGGAAGGGTGAGGTCCGCAGTGAGATTCAACGGCAGGAAGGGTGAGGTCTCCGGTGAGATTCAACGGCAGGAAGGGTGAGGTCTCCGGTGAGATTCAACGGCAGGAAGGGTGAGGTCTCCGGTGAGATTCAACGGCAGGAAGGGTGAGGTCTCCGGTGAGATTCAACGGCAGGAAGGGTGAGGTCTCCGGTGAGATTCAACGGCAGGAAGGGTGAGGTCTCCGGTGAGATTCAACGGCAGGAAGGGTGAGGTCTCCGGTGAGATTCAACGGCAGGAAGGGTGAGGTCTCCGGTGAGATTCAACGGCAGGAAGGGTGAGGTCAACAGTGAGATTCAACGGCAGGAAGGGTGAGGTCTCCGGTGAGATTCAACGGCAGGAAGGGTGAGGTCTCCGGTGAGATTCAACCGCAGGAAGGGTGAGGTCCGCAGTGAGATTCAACGGCAGGAAGGGTGAGGTCCGCAGTGAGATTCAACGGCAGGAAGGGTGAGGTCTCCGGTGAGATTCAACGGCAGGAAGGGTGAGGTCCGCAGTGAGATTCAACGGCAGGAAGGGTGAGGTCAACGGTGAGATTCAACGGCAGGAAGGGTGAGGTCAACGGTGAGATTCAACGGCAGGAAGGGTGTGGTCTCCGGTGAGATTCAACGGCAGGAATGGTGAGGTCCGCGGTGAGATTCAACGGCAGGAAGGGTGAGGTCTCCGGTGAGATTCAACGGCAGGAAGGGTGAAGTCCGCAGTGAGATTCAACGGCAGGAAGGGTGAGGTCGCCGGTGAGATTCAACGGCAGGAAGGGTGAGGTCCGCAGTGAGATTCAACGGCAGGAAGGGTGAGGTCCGCAGTGAGATTCAACGGCAGGAAGGGTGAGGTCAACAGTGAGATTCAACGGCAGGAAGCGTGAGGTCCGCAGTGAGATTCAACGGCAGGAAGGGTGAGGTCTCCGGTGAGATTCAACGGCAGGAAGGGTGAGGTCTCCGGTGAGATTCAACGGCAGGAAGGGTGAGGTCTCCGGTGAGATTCAACGGCAGGAAGGGTGAGGTCTCCGGTGAGATTCAACGGCAGGAAGGGTGAGGTTCGCAGTGAGATTCAATGGCAGGAAGGGTGAGGTCCGCAGTGAGATTCAACGGCAGGAAGGGTGAGGTCCGCAGTGAGATTCAACGGCAGGAAGGGTGAGGTCGCCGGTGAGATTCAACGGCAGGAAGGGTGAGGTCCGCAGTGAGATTCAACGGCAGGAAGGGTGAGGTCCGCAGTGAGATTCAACGGCAGGAAGGGTGAGGTCCGCAGTGAGATTCAACGGCAGGAAGGGTGAGGTCCGCAGTGAGATTCAACGACAGGAAAGGTGAGGTCTCCGGTGAGATTCAACGGCAGGAAGGGTGAGGTCAACAGTGAGATTCAACGGCAGGAAGGGTGAGGTCCGCAGTGAGATTCAACGGCAGGAAGGGTGAGGTCTCCGGTGAGATTCAACGGCAGGAAGGGTGAGGTCTCCGGTGAGATTCAACGGCAGGAAGGGTGAGGTCTCCGGTGAGATTCAACGGCAGGAAGGGTGAGGTCTCCGGTGAGATTCAACGGCAGGAAGGGTGAGGTCTCCGGTGAGATTCAACGGCAGGAAGGGTGAGGTCCGCAGTGAGATTCAACGGCAGGAAGGGTGAGGTCCGTAGTGAGATTCAACGGCAGGAAGGGTGAGGTCTCCGGTGAGATTCAACGGCAGGAAGGGTGAGGTCTCCGGTGAGATTCAACGGCAGGAAGGGTGAGGTCAACAGTGAGATTCAACGGCAGGAAGGGTGAGGTCTCCGGTGAGATTCAACGGCAGGAAGGGTGAGGTCTCCGGTGAGATTCAACGGCAGGAAGGGTGAGGTCTCCGGTGAGATTCAACGGCAGGAAGGGTGAGGTCAACAGTGAGATTCAACGGCAGGAAGGGTGAGGTCCGCAGTGAGATTCAACGGCAGGAAGGGTGAGGTCTCCGGTGAGATTCAACGGCAGGAAGGGTGAGGTCTCCGGTGAGATTCAACGGCAGGAAGGGTGAGGTCTCCGGTGAGATTCAACGGCAGGAAGGGTGAGGTCTCCGGTGAGATTCAACGGCAGGAAGGGTGAGGTCTCCGGTGAGATTCAACGGCAGGAAGGGTGAGGTCCGTAGTGAGATTCAACGGCAGGAAGGGTGAGGTCTCCGGTGAGATTCAACCGCAGGAAGGGTGAGGTCCGCAGTGAGATTCAACGGCAGGAAGGGTGAGGTCCGCAGTGAGATTCAACGGCAGGAAGGGTGAGGTATGCGGTGAGATTCAACGGCAGGAAGGGTGAGGTCTCCGGTGAGATTCAACGGCAGGAAGGGTGAGGTCCCCGGTGAGATTCAACGGCAGGAAGGGGGAGGTCTCCGGTGAGATTCAACGGCAGGAAGGGTGAGGTCCGCAGTGAGATTCAACGGCAGGAAGGATGAGGTCAACAGTGAGATTCAACGGCAGGAAGGGTGAGGTCAACGGTGAGATTCAACGGCAGGAAGGGTGAGGTCTCTGGTGAGATTCAACGGCAGGAAGGGTGAGGTCTCCGGTGAGATTCAACGGCAGGAAGGGTGAGGTCTCCGGTGAGATTCAACGGCAGGAAGGGTGAGGTCCGCAGTGAGATTCAACGGCAGGAAGGGTGAGGTCTCCGGTGAGATTCAACGGCAGGAAGGGTGAGGTCAACAGTGAGATTCAACGGCAGGAAGGGTGAGGTCTCCGGTGAGATTCAACGGTAGGAAGGGTGAGGTCTCCGGTGAGATTCAACGGCAGGAAGGGTGAGGTCCGCAGTGAGATTCAACGGCAGGAAGGGTGAGGTCTCCGGTGAGATTCAACGGCAGGAAGGGTGAGGTCCCCGGTGAGATTCAACGGCAGGAAGGGTGAGGTCCGCAGTGAGATTCAACGGCAGGAAGGGTGAGGTCTCCGGTGAGATTCAACGGCAGGAAGGGTGAGGTCTCCGGTGAGATTCAACGGCAGGAAGGGTGAGGTCTCCGGTGAGATTCAACGGCAGGAAGGGTGAGGTCTCCGGTGAGATTCAACGGCAGGAAGGGTGAGGTCTCCGGTGAGATTCAACGGCAGGAAGGGTGAGGTCTCCGGTGAGATTCAACGGCAGGAAGGGTGAGGTCTCCGGTGAGATTCAACGGCAGGAAGGGTGAGGTCTCCGGTGAGATTCAACGGCAGGAAGGGTGAGGTCTCCGGTGAGATTCAACGGCAGGAAGGGTGAGGTCAACGGTGAGATTCAACGGCAGGAAGGGTGAGGTCTCCGGTGAGATTCAACGGCAGGAAGGGTGAGGTCTCCGGTGAGATTCAACCGCAGGAAGGGTGAGGTCCGCAGTGAGATTCAACGGCAGGAAGGGTGAGGTCAACAGTGAGATTCAACGGCAGGAAGGGTGAGGTCTCCGGTGAGATTCAACGGCAGGAAGGGTGAGGTCCGCAGTGAGATTCAACGGCAGGAAGGGTGAGGTCAACAGTGAGATTCAACGGCAGGAAGGGTGAGGTCAACGGTGAGATTCAACGGCAGGAAGGGTGAGGTCTCCGGTGAGATTCAACGGCAGGAAGGGTGAGGTCTCCGGTGAGATTCAACGGCAGGAAGGGTGAGGTCTCCGGTGAGATTCAACGGCAGGAAGGGTGAGGTCTCCGGTGAGATTCAACGGCAGGAATGGTGAGGTCCGCAGTGAGATTCAACGGCAGGAAGGGTGAGGTCTCCGGTGAGATTCAACGGCAGGAAGGGTGAGGTCCGCAGTGAGATTCAACGGCAGGAAGGGTGAGGTCGCTGGTGAGATTCAACGGCAGGAAGGGTGAGGTCCGCAGTGAGATTCAACGGCAGGAAGGGTGAGGTCCGCAGTGAGATTCAACGGCAGGAAGGGTGAGGTCTCCGGTGAGATTCAACGGCAGGAAGGGTGAGGTCAACAGTGAGATTCAACGGCAGGAAGGGTGAGGTCCGCAGTGAGATTCAACGGCAGGAAGGGTGAGGTCTCCGGTGAGATTCAACGGCAGGAAGGGTGAGGTCTCCGGTGAGATTCAACGGCAGGAAGGGTGAGGTCTCCGGTGAGATTCAACGGCAGGAAGGGTGAGGTCTCCGGTGAGATTCAACGGCAGGAAGGGTGAGGTCTCCGGTGAGATTCAACGGCAGGAAGGGTGAGGTCTCCGGTGAGATTCAACGGCAGGAAGGGTGAGGTCCGCAGTGAGATTCAACGGCAGGAAGGGTGAGGTCCGTAGTGAGATTCAACGGCAGGAAGGGTGAGGTCTCCGGTGAGATTCAACGGCAGGAAGGGTGAGGTCAACAGTGAGATTCAACGGCAGGAAGGGTGAGGTCAACAGTGAGATTCAACGGCAGGAAGGGTGAGGTCTCCGGTGAGATTCAACGGCAGGAAGGGTGAGGTCTCCGGTGAGATTCAACGGCAGGAAGGGTGAGGTCTCCGGTGAGATTCAACGGCAGGAAGGGTGAGGTCAACAGTGAGATTCAACGGCAGGAAGGGTGAGGTCTCCGGTGAGATTCAACGGCAGGAAGGGTGAGGTCTCCGGTGAGATTCAGCGGCAGGAAGGGTGAGGTCTCCGGTGAGATTCAACGGCAGGAAGGGTGAGGTCTCCGGTGAGATTCAACGGCAGGAAGGGTGAGGTCTCCGGTGAGATTCAACGGCAGGAAGGGTGAGGTCTCCGGTGAGATTCAACGGCAGGAAGGGTGAGGTCTCCGGTGAGATTCAACGGCAGGAAGGGTGAGGTCCGCAGTGAGATTCAACGGCAGGAAGGGTGAGGTCCGCAGTGAGATTCAACGGCAGGAAGGGTGAGGTCCGCAGTGAGATTCAACGACAGGAAGGGTGAGGTCTCCGGTGAGATTCAACGGCAGGAAGGGTGAGGTCAACAGTGAGATTCAACGGCAGGAAGGGTGAGGTCCGCAGTGAGATTCAACGGCAGGAAGGGTGAGGTCTCCGGTGAGATTCAACGGCAGGAAGGGTGAGGTCTCCGGTGAGATTCAACGGCAGGAAGGGTGAGGTCTCCGGTGAGATTCAACGGCAGGAAGGGTGAGGTCTCCGGTGAGATTCAACGGCAGGAAGGGTGAGGTCTCCGGTGAGATTCAACGGCAGGAAGGGTGAGGTCCGCAGTGAGATTCAACGGCAGGAAGGGTGAGGTCCGTAGTGAGATTCAACGGCAGGAAGGGTGAGGTCTCCGGTGAGATTCAACGGCAGGAAGGGTGAGGTCTCCGGTGAGATTCAACGGCAGGAAGGGTGAGGTCAACAGTGAGATTCAACGGCAGGAAGGGTGAGGTCTCCGGTGAGATTCAACGGCAGGAAGGGTGAGGTCTCCGGTGAGATTCAACGGCAGGAAGGGTGAGGTCTCCGGTGAGATTCAACGGCAGGAAGGGTGAGGTCAACAGTGAGATTCAACGGCAGGAAGGGTGAGGTCCGCAGTGAGATTCAACGGCAGGAAGGGTGAGGTCTCCGGTGAGATTCAACGGCAGGAAGGGTGAGGTCTCCGGTGAGATTCAACGGCAGGAAGGGTGAGGTCTCCGGTGAGATTCAACGGCAGGAAGGGTGAGGTCTCCGGTGAGATTCAACGGCAGGAAGGGTGAGGTCTCCGGTGAGATTCAACGGCAGGAAGGGTGAGGTCTCCGGTGAGATTCAACGGCAGGAAGGGTGAGGTCCGTAGTGAGATTCAACGGCAGGAAGGGTGAGGTCTCCGGTGAGATTCAACCGCAGGAAGGGTGAGGTCCGCAGTGAGATTCAACGGCAGGAAGGGTGAGGTCCGCAGTGAGATTCAACGGCAGGAAGGGTGAGGTATGCGGTGAGATTCAACGGCAGGAAGGGTGAGGTCTCCGGTGAGATTCAACGGCAGGAAGGGTGAGGTCCCCGGTGAGATTCAACGGCAGGAAGGGGGAGGTCTCCGGTGAGATTCAACGGCAGGAAGGGTGAGGTCCGCAGTGAGATTCAACGGCAGGAAGGATGAGGTCAACAGTGAGATTCAACGGCAGGAAGGGTGAGGTCAACGGTGAGATTCAACGGCAGGAAGGGTGAGGTCTCTGGTGAGATTCAACGGCAGGAAGGGTGAGGTCTCCGGTGAGATTCAACAGCAGGAAGGGTGAGGTCTCCGGTGAGATTCAACTGCAGGAAGGGTGAGGTCTCCGGTGAGATTCAACGGCAGGAAGGGTGAGGTCTCCGGTGAGATTCAACGGCAGGAAGGGTGAAGTCCGCAGTGAGATTCAACGGCAGGAAGGGTGAGGTCGCCGGTGAGATTCAACGGCAGGAAGGGTGAGGTCCGCAGTGAGATTCAACGGCAGGAAGGGTGAGGTCCGCAGTGAGATTCAACGGCAGGAAGGGTGAGGTCAACAGTGAGATTCAACGGCAGGAAGGGTGAGGTCCGCAGTGAGATTCAACGGCAGGAAGGGTGAGGTCTCCGGTGAGATTCAACGGCAGGAAGGGTGAGGTCTCCGGTGAGATTCAACGGCAGGAAGGGTGAGGTCTCCGGTGAGATTCAACGGCAGGAAGGGTGAGGTCTCCGGTGAGATTCAACGGCAGGAAGGGTGAGGTCTCCGGTGAGATTCAACGGCAGGAAGGGTGAGGTCCGCAGTGAGATTCAACGGCAGGAAGGGTGAGGTCCGCAGTGAGATTCAACGGCAGGAAGGGTGAGGTCCGCAGTGAGATTCAACGGCAGGAAGGGTGAGGTCCGCAGTGAGATTCAACGGCAGGAAGGGTGAGGTCCGCAGTGAGATTCAACGGCAGGAAGGGTGAGGTCCGCAGTGAGATTCAACGGCAGGAAGGGTGAGGTCCGCAGTGAGATTCAACGGCAGGAAGGGTGAGGTCCGCAGTGAGATTCAACGACAGGAAGGGTGAGGTCTCCGGTGAGATTCAACGGCAGGAAGGGTGAGGTCAACAGTGAGATTCAACGGCAGGAAGGGTGAGGTCCGCAGTGAGATTCAACGGCAGGAAGGGTGAGGTCTCCGGTGAGATTCAACGGCAGGAAGGGTGAGGTCTCCGGTGAGATTCAACGGCAGGAAGGGTGAGGTCTCCGGTGAGATTCAACGGCAGGAAGGGTGAGGTCTCCGGTGAGATTCAACGGCAGGAAGGGTGAGGTCTCCGGTGAGATTCAACGGCAGGAAGGGTGAGGTCCGCAGTGAGATTCAACGGCAGGAAGGGTGAGGTCCGTAGTGAGATTCAACGGCAGGAAGGGTGAGGTCTCCGGTGAGATTCAACGGCAGGAAGGGTGAGGTCTCCGGTGAGATTCAACGGCAGGAAGGGTGAGGTCAACAGTGAGATTCAACGGCAGCAAGGGTGAGGTCTCCGGTGAGATTCAACGGCAGGAAGGGTGAGGTCTCCGGTGAGATTCAACGGCAGGAAGGGTGAGGTCTCCGGTGAGATTCAACGGCAGGAAGGGTGAGGTCAACAGTGAGATTCAACGGCAGGAAGGGTGAGGTCCGCAGTGAGATTCAACGGCAGGAAGGGTGAGGTCTCCGGTGAGATTCAACGGCAGGAAGGGTGAGGTCTCCGGTGAGATTCAACGGCAGGAAGGGTGAGGTCTCCGGTGAGATTCAACGGCAGGAAGGGTGAGGTCTCCGGTGAGATTCAACGGCAGGAAGGGTGAGGTCTCCGGTGAGATTCAACGGCAGGAAGGGTGAGGTCCGTAGTGAGATTCAACGGCAGGAAGGGTGAGGTCTCCGGTGAGATTCAACCGCAGGAAGGGTGAGGTCCGCAGTGAGATTCAACGGCAGGAAGGGTGAGGTCCGCAGTGAGATTCAACGGCAGGAAGGGTGAGGTATGCGGTGAGATTCAACGGCAGGAAGGGTGAGGTCTCCGGTGAGATTCAACGGCAGGAAGGGTGAGGTCCCCGGTGAGATTCAACGGCAGGAAGGGGGAGGTCTCCGGTGAGATTCAACGGCAGGAAGGGTGAGGTCCGCAGTGAGATTCAACGGCAGGAAGGATGAGGTCAACAGTGAGATTCAACGGCAGGAAGGGTGAGGTCAACGGTGAGATTCAACGGCAGGAAGGGTGAGGTCTCTGGTGAGATTCAACGGCAGGAAGGGTGAGGTCTCCGGTGAGATTCAACGGCAGGAAGGGTGAGGTCTCCGGTGAGATTCAACGGCAGGAAGGGTGAGGTCCGCAGTGAGATTCAACGGCAGGAAGGGTGAGGTCTCCGGTGAGATTCAACGGCAGGAAGGGTGAGGTCAACAGTGAGATTCAACGGCAGGAAGGGTGAGGTCTCCGGTGAGATTCAACGGTAGGAAGGGTGAGGTCTCCGGTGAGATTCAACGGCAGGAAGGGTGAGGTCCGCAGTGAGATTCAACGGCAGGAAGGGTGAGGTCTCCGGTGAGATTCAACGGCAGGAAGGGTGAGGTCCCCGGTGAGATTCAACGGCAGGAAGGGTGAGGTCCGCAGTGAGATTCAACGGCAGGAAGGGTGAGGTCTCCGGTGAGATTCAACGGCAGGAAGGGTGAGGTCTCCGGTGAGATTCAACGGCAGGAAGGGTGAGGTCTCCGGTGAGATTCAACGGCAGGAAGGGTGAGGTCTCCGGTGAGATTCAACGGCAGGAAGGGTGAGGTCTCCGGTGAGATTCAACGGCAGGAAGGGTGAGGTCTCCGGTGAGATTCAACGGCAGGAAGGGTGAGGTCTCCGGTGAGATTCAACGGCAGGAAGGGTGAGGTCTCCGGTGAGATTCAACGGCAGGAAGGGTGAGGTCAACGGTGAGATTCAACGGCAGGAAGGGTGAGGTCTCCGGTGAGATTCAACTGCAGGAAGGGTGAGGTCTCCGGTGAGATTCAACCGCAGGAAGGGTGAGGTCCGCAGTGAGATTCAACGGCAGGAAGGGTGAGGTCAACAGTGAGATTCAACGGCAGGAAGGGTGAGGTCTCCGGTGAGATTCAACGGCAGGAAGGGTGAGGTCCGCAGTGAGATTCAACGGCAGGAAGGGTGAGGTCAACAGTGAGATTCAACGGCAGGAAGGGTGAGGTCAACGGTGAGATTCAACGGCAGGAAGGGTGAGGTCTCCGGTGAGATTCAACGGCAGGAAGGGTGAGGTCTCCGGTGAGATTCAACGGCAGGAAGGGTGAGGTCTCCGGTGAGATTCAACGGCAGGAAGGGTGAGGTCTCCGGTGAGATTCAACGGCAGGAATGGTGAGGTCCGCAGTGAGATTCAACGGCAGGAAGGGTGAGGTCTCCGGTGAGATTCAACGGCAGGAAGGGTGAGGTCCGCAGTGAGATTCAACGGCAGGAAGGGTGAGGTCGCTGGTGAGATTCAACGGCAGGAAGGGTGAGGTCCGCAGTGAGATTCAACGGCAGGAAGGGTGAGGTCCGCAGTGAGATTCAACGGCAGGAAGGGTGAGGTCTCCGGTGAGATTCAACGGCAGGAAGGGTGAGGTCAACAGTGAGATTCAACGGCAGGAAGGGTGAGGTCCGCAGTGAGATTCAACGGCAGGAAGGGTGAGGTCTCCGGTGAGATTCAACGGCAGGAAGGGTGAGGTCTCCGGTGAGATTCAACGGCAGGAAGGGTGAGGTCTCCGGTGAGATTCAACGGCAGGAAGGGTGAGGTCTCCGGTGAGATTCAACGGCAGGAAGGGTGAGGTCTCCGGTGAGATTCAACGGCAGGAAGGGTGAGGTCTCCGGTGAGATTCAACGGCAGGAAGGGTGAGGTCCGCAGTGAGATTCAACGGCAGGAAGGGTGAGGTCCGTAGTGAGATTCAACGGCAGGAAGGGTGAGGTCTCCGGTGAGATTCAACGGCAGGAAGGGTGAGGTCAACAGTGAGATTCAACGGCAGGAAGGGTGAGGTCAACAGTGAGATTCAACGGCAGGAAGGGTGAGGTCTCCGGTGAGATTCAACGGCAGGAAGGGTGAGGTCTCCGGTGAGATTCAACGGCAGGAAGGGTGAGGTCTCCGGTGAGATTCAACGGCAGGAAGGGTGAGGTCAACAGTGAGATTCAACGGCAGGAAGGGTGAGGTCTCCGGTGAGATTCAACGGCAGGAAGGGTGAGGTCTCCGGTGAGATTCAGCGGCAGGAAGGGTGAGGTCTCCGGTGAGATTCAACGGCAGGAAGGGTGAGGTCTCCGGTGAGATTCAACGGCAGGAAGGGTGAGGTCTCCGGTGAGATTCAACGGCAGGAAGGGTGAGGTCTCCGGTGAGATTCAACGGCAGGAAGGGTGAGGTCTCCGGTGAGATTCAACGGCAGGAAGGGTGAGGTCCGCAGTGAGATTCAACGGCAGGAAGGGTGAGGTCCGCAGTGAGATTCAACGGCAGGAAGGGTGAGGTCCGCAGTGAGATTCAACGACAGGAAGGGTGAGGTCTCCGGTGAGATTCAACGGCAGGAAGGGTGAGGTCAACAGTGAGATTCAACGGCAGGAAGGGTGAGGTCCGCAGTGAGATTCAACGGCAGGAAGGGTGAGGTCTCCGGTGAGATTCAACGGCAGGAAGGGTGAGGTCTCCGGTGAGATTCAACGGCAGGAAGGGTGAGGTCTCCGGTGAGATTCAACGGCAGGAAGGGTGAGGTCTCCGGTGAGATTCAACGGCAGGAAGGGTGAGGTCTCCGGTGAGATTCAACGGCAGGAAGGGTGAGGTCCGCAGTGAGATTCAACGGCAGGAAGGGTGAGGTCCGTAGTGAGATTCAACGGCAGGAAGGGTGAGGTCTCCGGTGAGATTCAACGGCAGGAAGGGTGAGGTCTCCGGTGAGATTCAACGGCAGGAAGGGTGAGGTCAACAGTGAGATTCAACGGCAGGAAGGGTGAGGTCTCCGGTGAGATTCAACGGCAGGAAGGGTGAGGTCTCCGGTGAGATTCAACGGCAGGAAGGGTGAGGTCTCCGGTGAGATTCAACGGCAGGAAGGGTGAGGTCAACAGTGAGATTCAACGGCAGGAAGGGTGAGGTCCGCAGTGAGATTCAACTGCAGGAAGGGTGAGGTCTCCGGTGAGATTCAACGGCAGGAAGGGTGAGGTCTCCGGTGAGATTCAACGGCAGGAAGGGTGAGGTCTCCGGTGAGATTCAACGGCAGGAAGGGTGAGGTCTCCGGTGAGATTCAACGGCAGGAAGGGTGAGGTCTCCGGTGAGATTCAACGGCAGGAAGGGTGAGGTCTCCGGTGAGATTCAACGGCAGGAAGGGTGAGGTCCGTAGTGAGATTCAACGGCAGGAAGGGTGAGGTCTCCGGTGAGATTCAACCGCAGGAAGGGTGAGGTCCGCAGTGAGATTCAACGGCAGGAAGGGTGAGGTCCGCAGTGAGATTCAACGGCAGGAAGGGTGAGGTATGCGGTGAGATTCAACGGCAGGAAGGGTGAGGTCTCCGGTGAGATTCAACGGCAGGAAGGGTGAGGTCCCCGGTGAGATTCAACGGCAGGAAGGGTGAGGTCTCCGGTGAGATTCAACGGCAGGAAGGGTGAGGTCTCTGGTGAGATTCAACGGCAGGAAGGGTGAGGTCAACGGTGAGATTCAACGGCAGGAAGGGTGAGGTCTCCGGTGAGATTCAACGGCAGGAAGGGTGAGGTCAACAGTGAGATTCAACGGCAGGAAGGGTGAGGTCTCCGGTGAGATTCAACCGCAGGAAGGGTGAGGTCCGCAGTGAGATTCAACGGCAGGAAGGGTGAGGTCTCCGGTGAGATTCAACGGCAGGAAGGGTGAGGTCAACAGTGAGATTCAACGGCAGGAAGGGTGAGGTCTCCGGTGAGATTCAACGGTAGGAAGGGTGAGGTCTCCGGTGAGATTCAACGGCAGGAAGGGTGAGGTCCGCAGTGAGATTCAACGGCAGGAAGGGTGAGGTCTCCGGTGAGATTCAACGGCAGGAAGGGTGAGGTCCCCGGTGAGATTCAACGGCAGGAAGGGTGAGGTCCGCAGTGAGATTCAACGGCAGGAAGGGTGAGGTCTCCGGTGAGATTCAACGGCAGGAAGGGTGAGGTCTCCGGTGAGATTCAACGGCAGGAAGGGTGAGGTCTCCGGTGAGATTCAACGGCAGGAAGGGTGAGGTCTCCGGTGAGATTCAACGGCAGGAAGGGTGAGGTCTCCGGTGAGATTCAACGGCAGGAAGGGTGAGGTCTCCGGTGAGATTCAACGGCAGGAAGGGTGAGGTCTCCGGTGAGATTCAACGGCAGGAAGGGTGAGGTCTCCGGTGAGATTCAACGGCAGGAAGGGTGAGGTCAACGGTGAGATTCAACGGCAGGAAGGGTGAGGTCTCCGGTGAGATTCAACTGCAGGAAGGGTGAGGTCTCCGGTGAGATTCAACCGCAGGAAGGGTGAGGTCCGCAGTGAGATTCAACGGCAGGAAGGGTGAGGTCAACAGTGAGATTCAACGGCAGGAAGGGTGAGGTCTCCGGTGAGATTCAACGGCAGGAAGGGTGAGGTCCGCAGTGAGATTCAACGGCAGGAAGGGTGAGGTCAACAGTGAGATTCAACGGCAGGAAGGGTGAGGTCAACGGTGAGATTCAACGGCAGGAAGGGTGAGGTCTCCGGTGAGATTCAACGGCAGGAAGGGTGAGGTCTCCGGTGAGATTCAACGGCAGGAAGGGTGAGGTCTCCGGTGAGATTCAACGGCAGGAAGGGTGAGGTCTCCGGTGAGATTCAACGGCAGGAATGGTGAGGTCCGCAGTGAGATTCAACGGCAGGAAGGGTGAGGTCTCCGGTGAGATTCAACGGCAGGAAGGGTGAGGTCCGCAGTGAGATTCAACGGCAGGAAGGGTGAGGTCGCTGGTGAGATTCAACGGCAGGAAGGGTGAGGTCCGCAGTGAGATTCAACGGCAGGAAGGGTGAGGTCCGCAGTGAGATTCAACGGCAGGAAGGGTGAGGTCTCCGGTGAGATTCAACGGCAGGAAGGGTGAGGTCAACAGTGAGATTCAACGGCAGGAAGGGTGAGGTCCGCAGTGAGATTCAACGGCAGGAAGGGTGAGGTCTCCGGTGAGATTCAACGGCAGGAAGGGTGAGGTCTCCGGTGAGATTCAACGGCAGGAAGGGTGAGGTCTCCGGTGAGATTCAACGGCAGGAAGGGTGAGGTCTCCGGTGAGATTCAACGGCAGGAAGGGTGAGGTCTCCGGTGAGATTCAACGGCAGGAAGGGTGAGGTCTCCGGTGAGATTCAACGGCAGGAAGGGTGAGGTCCGCAGTGAGATTCAACGGCAGGAAGGGTGAGGTCCGTAGTGAGATTCAACGGCAGGAAGGGTGAGGTCTCCGGTGAGATTCAACGGCAGGAAGGGTGAGGTCAACAGTGAGATTCAACGGCAGGAAGGGTGAGGTCAACAGTGAGATTCAACGGCAGGAAGGGTGAGGTCTCCGGTGAGATTCAACGGCAGGAAGGGTGAGGTCTCCGGTGAGATTCAACGGCAGGAAGGGTGAGGTCTCCGGTGAGATTCAACGGCAGGAAGGGTGAGGTCAACAGTGAGATTCAACGGCAGGAAGGGTGAGGTCTCCGGTGAGATTCAACGGCAGGAAGGGTGAGGTCTCCGGTGAGATTCAGCGGCAGGAAGGGTGAGGTCTCCGGTGAGATTCAACGGCAGGAAGGGTGAGGTCTCCGGTGAGATTCAACGGCAGGAAGGGTGAGGTCTCCGGTGAGATTCAACGGCAGGAAGGGTGAGGTCTCCGGTGAGATTCAACGGCAGGAAGGGTGAGGTCTCCGGTGAGATTCAACGGCAGGAAGGGTGAGGTCTCCGGTGAGATTCAACGGCAGGAAGGGTGAGGTCTCCGGTGAGATTCAACGGCAGGAAGGGTGAGGTCTCCGGTGAGATTCAACGGCAGGAAGGGTGAGGTCAACAGTGAGATTCAACGGCAGGAAGGGTGAGGTCTCCGGTGAGATTCAACCGCAGGAAGGGTGAGGTCCGCAGTGAGATTCAACGGCAGGAAGGGTGAGGTCCGCAGTGAGATTCAACGGCAGGAAGGGTGAGGTCCGCGGTGAGATTCAACGGCAGGAAGGGTGAGGTCTCCGGTGAGATTCAAAGGCAGGAAGGGTGAGGTCCCCGGTGAGATTCAACGGCAGGAAGGGTGAGGTCTCCGGTGAGATTCAACGGCAGGAAGGGTGAGGTCCGCAGTGAGATTCAATGGCAGGAAGGGTGAGGTCAACAGTGAGATTCAACGGCAGGAAGGGTGAGGTCAACGGTGAGATTCAACGGCAGGAAGGGTGAGGTCGCCGGTGAGATTCAACGGCAGGAAGGGTGAGGTCCGCAGTGAGATTCAACGGCAGGAAGGGTGAGGTCCGCATTGAGATTCAACGGCAGGAAGGGTGAGGTCTCCGGTGAGATTCAACGGCAGGAAGGGTGAGGTCCGCAGTGAGATTCAACGGCAGGAAGGGTGAGGTCCGCAGTGAGATTCAACGGCAGGAAGGGTGAGGTCTCCGGTGAGATTCAACGGCAGGGAGGGTGAGGTCCGCAGTGAGATTCAACGGCAGGAAGGGTGAGGTCAACAGTGAGATTCAACGGCAGGAAGGGTGAGGTCAACGGTGAGATTCAACGGCAGGAAGGGTGAGGTCTCCGGTGAGATTCAACGGCAGGAAGGGTGAGGTCTCCGGTGAGATTCAACGGCAGGAAGGGTGAGGTCTCCGGTGAGATTCAACGGCAGGAAGGGTGAGGTCTCCGGTGAGATTCAACGGCAGGAATGGTGAGGTCCGCAGTGAGATTCAACGGCAGGAAGGGTGAGGTCTCCGGTGAGATTCAACGGCAGGAAGGGTGAGGTCCGCAGTGAGATTCAACGGCAGGAAGGGTGAGGTCGCCGGTGAGATTCAACGGCAGGAAGGGTGAGGTCCGCAGTGAGATTCAACGGCAGGAAGGGTGAGGTCCGCAGTGAGATTCAACGGCAGGAAGGGTGAGGTCTCCGGTGAGATTCAACGGCAGGAAGGGTGAGGTCAACAGTGAGATTCAACGGCAGGAAGGGTGAGGTCCGCAGTGAGATTCAACGGCAGGAAGGGTGAGGTCTCCGGTGAGATTCAACGGCAGGAAGGGTGAGGTCTCCGGTGAGATTCAACGGCAGGAAGGGTGAGGTCTCCGGTGAGATTCAACGGCAGGAAGGGTGAGGTCTCCGGTGAGATTCAACGGCAGGAAGGGTGAGGTCTCCGGTGAGATTCAACGGCAGGAAGGGTGAGGTCCGCAGTGAGATTCAACGGCAGGAAGGGTGAGGTCCGTAGTGAGATTCAACGGCAGGAAGGGTGAGGTCTCCGGTGAGATTCAACGGCAGGAAGGGTGAGGTCTCCGGTGAGATTCAACGGCAGGAAGGGTGAGGTCAACAGTGAGATTTAAAGGCAGGAAGCGTGAGGTCTCCGGTGAGATTCAACGGCAGGAAGGGTGAGGTCTCCGGTGAGATTCAACGGCAGGAAGGGTGAGGTCTCCGGTGAGATTCAACGGCAGGAAGGGTGAGGTCAACAGTGAGATTCAACGGCAGGAAGGGTGAGGTCCGCAGTGAGATTCAACGGCAGGAAGGGTGAGGTCAACGGTGAGATTCAACGGCAGGAAGGGTGAGGTCTCCGGTGAGATTCAACGGCAGGAAGGGTGAGGTCTCCGGTGAGATTCAACGGCAGGAAGGGTGAGGTCTCCGGTGAGATTCAACGGCAGGAAGGGTGAGGTCTCCGGTGAGATTCAACGGCAGGAAGGGTGAGGTCTCCGGTGAGATTCAACGGCAGGAAGGGTGAGGTCTCCGGTGAGATTCAACGGCAGGAAGGGTGAGGTCAACAGTGAGATTCAACGGCAGGAAGGGTGAGGTCTCCGGTGAGATTCAACGGCAGGAAGGGTGAGGTCTCCGGTGAGATTCAACCGCAGGAAGGGTGAGGTCCGCAGTGAGATTCAACGGCAGGAAGGGTGAGGTCCGCAGTGAGATTCAACGGCAGGAAGGGTGAGGTCCGCAGTGAGATTCAACGGCAGGAAGGGTGAGGTCAACAGTGAGATTCAACGGCAGGAAGGGTGAGGTCTCCGGTGAGATTCAACGGCAGGAAGGGTGAGGTCTCCGGTGAGATTCAACGGCAGGAAGGGTGAGGTCTCCGGTGAGATTCAACGGCAGGAAGGGTGAGGTCTCCGGTGAGATTCAACGGCAGGAAGGGTGAGGTCTCCGGTGAGATTCAACGGCAGGAAGGGTGAGGTCTCCGGTGAGATTCAACGGCAGGAAGGGTGAGGTCTCCGGTGAGATTCAACGGCAGGAAGGGTGAGGTCTCCGGTGAGATTCAACGGCAGGAAGGGTGAGGTCAACGGTGAGATTCAACGGCAGGAAGGGTGAGGTCTCCGGTGAGATTCAACGGCAGGAAGGGTGAGGTCTCCGGTGAGATTCAACCGCAGGAAGGGTGAGGTCCGCAGTTAGATTCAACGGCAGGAAGGGTGAGGTCAACAGTGAGATTCAACGGCAGGAAGGGTGAGGTCTCCGGTGAGATTCAACGGCAGGAAGGGTGAGGTCCGCAGTGAGATTCAACGGCAGGAAGGGTGAGGTCAACAGTGAGATTCAACGGCAGGAAGGGTGAGGTCAACGGTGAGATTCAACGGCAGGAAGGGTGAGGTCTCCGGTGAGATTCAACGGCAGGAAGGGTGAGGTCTCCGGTGAGATTCAACGGCAGGAAGGGTGAGGTCTCCGGTGAGATTCAACGGCAGGAAGGGTGAGGTCTCCGGTGAGATTCAACGGCAGGAATGGTGAGGTCCGCAGTGAGATTCAACGGCAGGAAGGGTGAGGTCTCCGGTGAGATTCAACGGCAGGAAGGGTGAGGTCCGCAGTGAGATTCAACGGCAGGAAGGGTGAGGTCGCTGGTGAGATTCAACGGCAGGAAGGGTGAGGTCCGCAGTGAGATTCAACGGCAGGAAGGGTGAGGTCCGCAGTGAGATTCAACGGCAGGAAGGGTGAGGTCTCCGGTGAGATTCAACGGCAGGAAGGGTGAGGTCAACAGTGAGATTCAACGGCAGGAAGGGTGAGGTCCGCAGTGAGATTCAACGGCAGGAAGGGTGAGGTCTCCGGTGAGATTCAACGGCAGGAAGGGTGAGGTCTCCGGTGAGATTCAACGGCAGGAAGGGTGAGGTCTCCGGTGAGATTCAACGGCAGGAAGGGTGAGGTCTCCGGTGAGATTCAACGGCAGGAAGGGTGAGGTCTCCGGTGAGATTCAACGGCAGGAAGGGTGAGGTCTCCGGTGAGATTCAACGGCAGGAAGGGTGAGGTCCGCAGTGAGATTCAACGGCAGGAAGGGTGAGGTCCGTAGTGAGATTCAACGGCAGGAAGGGTGAGGTCTCCGGTGAGATTCAACGGCAGGAAGGGTGAGGTCAACAGTGAGATTCAACGGCAGGAAGGGTGAGGTCAACAGTGAGATTCAACGGCAGGAAGGGTGAGGTCTCCGGTGAGATTCAACGGCAGGAAGGGTGAGGTCTCCGGTGAGATTCAACGGCAGGAAGGGTGAGGTCTCCGGTGAGATTCAACGGCAGGAAGGGTGAGGTCAACAGTGAGATTCAACGGCAGGAAGGGTGAGGTCTCCGGTGAGATTCAACGGCAGGAAGGGTGAGGTCTCCGGTGAGATTCAGCGGCAGGAAGGGTGAGGTCTCCGGTGAGATTCAACGGCAGGAAGGGTGAGGTCTCCGGTGAGATTCAACGGCAGGAAGGGTGAGGTCTCCGGTGAGATTCAACGGCAGGAAGGGTGAGGTCTCCGGTGAGATTCAACGGCAGGAAGGGTGAGGTCTCCGGTGAGATTCAACGGCAGGAAGGGTGAGGTCTCCGGTGAGATTCAACGGCAGGAAGGGTGAGGTCTCCGGTGAGATTCAACGGCAGGAAGGGTGAGGTCAACAGTGAGATTCAACGGCAGGAAGGGTGAGGTCTCCGGTGAGATTCAACCGCAGGAAGGGTGAGGTCCGCAGTGAGATTCAACGGCAGGAAGGGTGAGGTCCGCAGTGAGATTCAACGGCAGGAAGGGTGAGGTCCGCGGTGAGATTCAACGGCAGGAAGGGTGAGGTCTCCGGTGAGATTCAAAGGCAGGAAGGGTGAGGTCCCCGGTGAGATTCAACGGCAGGAAGGGTGAGGTCTCCGGTGAGATTCAACGGCAGGAAGGGTGAGGTCCGCAGTGAGATTCAATGGCAGGAAGGGTGAGGTCAACAGTGAGATTCAACGGCAGGAAGGGTGAGGTCAACGGTGAGATTCAACGGCAGGAAGGGTGAGGTCGCCGGTGAGATTCAACGGCAGGAAGGGTGAGGTCGCCGGTGAGATTCAACGGCAGGAAGGGTGAGGTCAGCATTGAGATTCAACGGCAGGAAGGGTGAGGTCTCCGGTGAGATTCAACGGCAGGAAGGGTGAGGTCCGCAGTGAGATTCAACGGCAGGAAGGGTGAGGTCCGCAGTGAGATTCAACGGCAGGAAGGGTGAGGTCCGCAGTGAGATTCAACGGCAGGAAGGGTGAGGTCTCCGGTGAGATTCAACGGCAGGAAGGGTGAGGTCCGCAGTGAGATTCAACGGCAGGAAGGGTGAGGTCAACAGTGAGATTCAACGGCAGGAAGGGTGAGGTCAACGGTGAGATTCAACGGCAGGAAGGGTGAGGTCTCCGGTGAGATTCAACGGCAGGAAGGGTGAGGTCTCCGGTGAGATTCAACGGCAGGAAGGGTGAGGTCTCCGGTGAGATTCAACGGCAGGAAGGGTGAGGTCTCCGGTGAGATTCAACGGCAGGAATGGTGAGGTCCGCAGTGAGATTCAACGGCAGGAAGGGTGAGGTCTCCGGTGAGATTCAACGGCAGGAAGGGTGAGGTCCGCAGTGAGATTCAACGGCAGGAAGGGTGAGGTCGCCGGTGAGATTCAACGGCAGGAAGGGTGAGGTCCGCAGTGAGATTCAACGGCAGGAAGGGTGAGGTCCGCAGTGAGATTCAACGGCAGGAAGGGTGAGGTCTCCGGTGAGATTCAACGGCAGGAAGGGTGAGGTCAACAGTGAGATTCAACGGCAGGAAGGGTGAGGTCCGCAGTGAGATTCAACGGCAGGAAGGGTGAGGTCTCCGGTGAGATTCAACGGCAGGAAGGGTGAGGTCTCCGGTGAGATTCAACGGCAGGAAGGGTGAGGTCTCCGGTGAGATTCAACGGCAGGAAGGGTGAGGTCTCCGGTGAGATTCAACGGCAGGAAGGGTGAGGTCTCCGGTGAGATTCAACGGCAGGAAGGGTGAGGTCCGCAGTGAGATTCAACGGCAGGAAGGGTGAGGTCCGTAGTGAGATTCAACGGCAGGAAGGGTGAGGTCTCCGGTGAGATTCAACGGCAGGAAGGGTGAGGTCTCCGGTGAGATTCAACGGCAGGAAGGGTGAGGTCAACAGTGAGATTTAAAGGCAGGAAGCGTGAGGTCTCCGGTGAGATTCAACGGCAGGAAGGGTGAGGTCTCCGGTGAGATTCAACGGCAGGAAGGGTGAGGTCTCCGGTGAGATTCAACGGCAGGAAGGGTGAGGTCAACAGTGAGATTCAACGGCAGGAAGGGTGAGGTCCGCAGTGAGATTCAACGGCAGGAAGGGTGAGGTCAACGGTGAGATTCAACGGCAGGAAGGGTGAGGTCTCCGGTGAGATTCAACGGCAGGAAGGGTGAGGTCTCCGGTGAGATTCAACGGCAGGAAGGGTGAGGTCTCCGGTGAGATTCAACGGCAGGAAGGGTGAGGTCTCCGGTGAGATTCAACGGCAGGAATGGTGAGGTCCGCAGTGAGATTCAACGGCAGGAAGGGTGAGGTCTCCGGTGAGATTCAACGGCAGGAAGGGTGAGGTCCGCAGTGAGATTCAACGGCAGGAAGGGTGAGGTCGCCGGTGAGATTCAACGGCAGGAAGGGTGAGGTCCGCAGTGAGATTCAACGGCAGGAAGGGTGAGGTCCGCAGTGAGATTCAACGGCAGGAAGGGTGAGGTCTCCGGTGAGATTCAACGGCAGGAAGGGTGAGGTCAACAGTGAGATTCAACGGCAGGAAGGGTGAGGTCCGCAGTGAGATTCAACGGCAGGAAGGGTGAGGTCTCCGGTGAGATTCAACGGCAGGAAGGGTGAGGTCTCCGGTGAGATTCAACGGCAGGAAGGGTGAGGTCTCCGGTGAGATTCAACGGCAGGAAGGGTGAGGTCTCCGGTGAGATTCAACGGCAGGAAGGGTGAGGTCTCCGGTGAGATTCAACGGCAGGAAGGGTGAGGTCCGCAGTGAGATTCAACGGCAGGAAGGGTGAGGTCCGTAGTGAGATTCAACGGCAGGAAGGGTGAGGTCTCCGGTGAGATTCAACGGCAGGAAGGGTGAGGTCTCCGGTGAGATTCAACGGCAGGAAGGGTGAGGTCAACAGTGAGATTTAAAGGCAGGAAGCGTGAGGTCTCCGGTGAGATTCAACGGCAGGAAGGGTGAGGTCTCCGGTGAGATTCAACGGCAGGAAGGGTGAGGTCTCCGGTGAGATTCAACGGCAGGAAGGGTGAGGTCAACAGTGAGATTCAACGGCAGGAAGGGTGAGGTCCGCAGTGAGATTCAACGGCAGGAAGGGTGAGGTCTCCGGTGAGATTCAACGGCAGGAAGGGTGAGGTCTCCGGTGAGATTCAACAGCAGGAAGGGTGAGGTCTCCGGTTAGATTCAACGGCAGGAAGGGTGAGGTCTCCGGTGAGATTCAACGGCAGGAAGGGTGAGGTCTCCGGTGAGATTCAACGGCAGGAAGGGTGAGGTCTCCGGTGAGATTCAACGGCAGGAAGGGTGAGGTCTCCGGTGAGATTCAACGGCAGGAAGGGTGAGGTCCGCAGTGAGATTCAACGGCAGGAAGGGTGAGGTCAACAGTGAGATTCAACGGCAGGAAGGGTGAGGTCAACGGTGAGATTCAACGGCAGGAAGGGTGAGGTCTCCGGTGAGATTCAACGGCAGGAAGGGTGAGGTCTCCGGTGAGCTTCAACGGCAGGAAGGGTGAGGTCTGCGGTGAGATTCAATGGCAGGAAGGGGGAGGTCCGCAGTGAGATTCAACGGCAGGAAGGGGGAGGTCTCCGGTGAGATTCAACGGCAGGAAGGGTGAGGTCTCCGGTGAGATTCAACGGCAGGAAGGGTGAGGTCTCCGGTGAGATTCAACGGCAGGAAGGGTGAGGTCTCCGGTGAGATTCAACGGCAGGAAGGGTGAGGTCTCCGGTGAGATTCAACGGCAGGAAGGGTGAGGTCTCCGGTGAGATTCAACGGCAGGAAGGGTGAGGTCTCCGGTGAGATTCAACGGCAGGAAGGGTGAGGTCTCCGGTGAGATTCAACGGCAGGAAGGGTGAGGTCTCCGGTGAGATTCAACGGCAGGAAGGGTGAGGTCTCCGGTGAGATTCAACGGCAGGAAGGGTGAGGTCTCCGGTGAGATTCAACGGCAGGAAGGGTGAGGTCAACAGTGAGATTCAACGGCAGGAAGGGTGAGGTCTCCGGTGAGCTTCAACGGCAGGAAGTGTGAGGTCCGCAGTGAGATTCAACGGCAGGAAGGGTGAGGTCTCCGGTGAGATTCAACGGTAGGAAGGGTGAGATCTCCGGTAAGATTCAACGGCAGGAAGGGTGAGGTCCGCAGTGAGATTCAACGGCAGGAAGGGTGAGGTCTCCGGTCAGATTCAACGGCAGGAAGGGTGAGGTCCGCAGTGAGATTCAACGGCAGGAAGGGTGAGGTCTCCGGTGAGATTCAACGGCAGGAAGGGTGAGGTCCGCGGTGAGATTCAACGGCAGGAAGGGTGAGGTCTCCGGTGAGATTCAACGGCAGGAAGGGTGAGGTCTCTGGTGAGATTCAACGGCAGGAAGGGTGAGGTCTCCGGTGAGATTCAACGGCAGGAAGGGTGAGGTCTCCGGTGAGATTCAACGGCAGGAAGGGTGAGGTCTCCGGTGAGATTCAACGGCAGGAAGGGTGAGGTCTCCGGTGAGATTCAACGGCAGGAAGGGTGAGGTCTCCGGTGAGATTCAACGGCAGGAAGGGTGAGGTCTCCGGTGAGATTCAACGGCAGGAAGGGTGAGGTCTCCGGTGAGATTCAACGGCAGGAAGGGTGAGGTCTCCGGTGAGATTCAACGGCAGGAAGGGTGAGGTCTCCGGTGAGATTCAACGGCAGGAAGGGTGAGGTCTCCGGTGAGATTCAACGGCAGGAAGGGTGAGGTCTCCGGTGAGATTCAACGGCAGGAAGGGTGAGGTCTCCGGTGAGATTCAACGGCAGGAAGGGTGAGGTCTCCGGTGAGATTCAACGGCAGGAAGGGTGAGGTCTCCGGTGAGATTCAACGGCAGGAAGGGTGAGGTCTCCGGTGAGATTCAACGGCAGGAAGGGTGAGGTCTCCGGTGAGATTCAACGGCAGGAAGGGTGAGGTCTCCGGTGAGATTCAACGGCAGGAAGGGTGAGGTCAACAGTGAGATTCAACGGCAGGAAGGGTGAGGTCTCCGGTGAGCTTCAACGGCAGGAAGTGTGAGGTCCGCAGTGAGATTCAACGGCAGGAAGGGTGAGGTCTCCGGTGAGATTCAACGGTAGGAAGGGTGAGATCTCCGGTAAGATTCAACGGCAGGAAGGGTGAGGTCCGCAGTGAGATTCAACGGCAGGAAGGGTGAGGTCTCCGGTCAGATTCAACGGCAGGAAGGGTGAGGTCCGCAGTGAGATTCAACGGCAGGAAGGGTGAGGTCTCCGGTGAGATTCAACGGCAGGAAGGGTGAGGTCCGCGGTGAGATACAACGGCAGGAAGGGTGAGGTCTCCGGTGAGATTCAACGGCAGGAAGGGTGAGGTCTCCGGTGAGATTCAACGGCAGGAAGGGTGAGGTCTCCGGTGAGATTCAACGGCAGGAAGGGTGAGGTCAACAGTGAGATTCAACGGCAGGAAGGGTGAGGTCTCCGGTGAGATTCAACGGCAGGAAGGGTGAGGTCTCCGGTGAGCTTCAACGGCAGGAAGGGTGAGGTCTCCGGTGAGATTCAATGGCAGGAAGGGGGAGGTCCGCAGTGAGATTCAACGGCAGGAAGGGGGAGGTCTCCGGTGAGATTCAACGGCAGGAAGGGTGAGGTCTCCGGTGAGATTCAACGGCAGGAAGGGTGAGGTCTCCGGTGAGATTCAACGGCAGGAAGGGTGAGGTCTCCGGTGAGATTCAACGGCAGGAAGGGTGAGGTCTCCGGTGAGATTCAACGGCAGGAAGGGTGAGGTCTCCGGTGAGATTCAACGGCAGGAAGGGTGAGGTCTCCGGTGAGATTCAACGGCAGGAAGGGTGAGGTCTCCGGTGAGATTCAACGGCAGGAAGGGTGAGGTCAACGGTGAGATTCAACGGCAGGAAGGGTGAGGTCTCCGGTGAGATTCAACGGCAGGAAGGGTGAGGTCTCCGGTGAGATTCAACGGCAGGAAGGGTGAGGTCAACAGTGAGATTCAACGGCAGGAAGGGTGAGGTCTCCGGTGAGATTCAACGGCAGGAAGGGTGAGGTCTCCTGTGAGATTCAACGGCAGGAAGGGTGAGGTCTCGGTGAGATTCAACGGCAGGAAGGGTGAGGTCTCCGGTGAGATTCAACGGCAGGAAGGTGAGGTCAACAGTGAGATTCAACGGCAGGAAGGGTGAGGTCTCCGGTGAGATTCAACGGCAGGAAGGGTGAGGTCTCCGGTGAGATTCAACGGCAGGAAGGGTGAGGTCTCCGGTGAGATTCAACGGCAGGAAGGGTGAGGTCAACGGTGAGAATCAACGGCAGGAAGGGTGAGGTCTCCGGTGAGATTCAACGGCAGGAAGGGTGAGGTCTCCGGTGAGATTCAACGGCAGGAAGGGTGAGGTCAACAGTGAGATTCAACGGCAGGAAGGGTGAGATCCGCAGTGAGATTCAACGGCAGGAAGGGTGAGGTCTCCGGTGAGATTCAACGGCAGGAAGGGTGAGGTCTCCAGTGAGATTCAACGGCAGGAAGGGTGAGGTCTCCGGTGAGATTCAACGGCAGGAAGGGTGAGGACCGCGGTGAGATTCAACGGCAGGAAGGGTGAGGTCAACAGTGAGATTCAACGGCAGGAAGGGTGAGGTCTCCGGTGAGATTCAACGGCAGGAAGGGTGAGGTCTCCGGTGAGATTCAACGGCAGGAAGGGTGAGGTCTCCGGTGAGATTCAATGGCAGGAAGGGTGAGGTCTCCGGTGAGATTCAACGGCAGGAAGGGTGAGGTCTCCGGTGAGATTCAACGGCAGGAAGGGTGAGGTCTCCGGTGAGATTCAACGGCAGGAAGGGTGAGGTCTCCGGTGAGATTCAACGGCAGGAAGGGTGAGGTCCGCAGTGAGATTCAACGGCAGGAAGGGTGAGGTCCGTAGTGAGATTCAACGGCAGGAAGGGTGAGGTCTCCGGTGAGATTCAACGGCAGGAAGGGTGAGGTCAACAGTGAGATTCAACGGCAGGAAGGGTGAGGTCAACAGTGAGATTCAACGGCAGGAAGGGTGAGGTCTCCGGTGAGATTCAACGGCAGGAAGGGTGAGGTCTCCGGTGAGATTCAACGGCAGGAAGGGTGAGGTCCGCGGTGAGATTCAACGGCAGGAAGGGTGAGGTCTCCGGTGAGATTCAACGGCAGGAAGGGTGAGGTCTCCGGTGAGATTCAACGGCAGGAAGGGTGAGGTCTCCGGTGAGATTCAACGGCAGGAAGGGTGAGGTCTCCGGTGAGATTCAACGGCAGGAAGGGTGAGGTCTCCGGTGAGATTCAACGGCAGGAAGGGTGAGGTCTCCGGTGAGATTCAACGGCAGGAAGGGTGAGGTCTCCGGTGAGATTCAACGGCAGGAAGGGTGAGGTCTCCGGTGAGATTCAACGGCAGGAAGGGTGAGGTCTCCGGTGAGATTCAACGGCAGGAAGGGTGAGGTCAACAGTGAGATTCAACGGCAGGAAGGGTGAGGTCTCCGGTGAGCTTCAACGGCAGGAAGTGTGAGGTCTGCAGTGAGATTCAACGGCAGGAAGGGTGAGGTCTCCGGTGAGATTCAACGGTAGGAAGGGTGAGATCTCCGGTAAGATTCAACGGCAGGAGGGTGAGGTCCGCAGTGAGATTCAACGGCAGGAAGGGTGAGGTCTCCGGTCAGATTCAACGGCAGGAAGGGTGAGGTCCGCAGTGAGATTCAACGGCAGGAAGGGTGAGGTCTCGGTGAGATTCAACGGCAGGAAGGGTGAGGTCCGCGGTGAGATTCAACGGCAGGAAGGGTGAGGTCTCCGGTGAGATTCAACGGCAGGAAGGGTGAGGTCTCCGGTGAGATTCAACGGCAGGAAGGGTGAGGTCTCCGGTGAGATTCAACGGCAGGAAGGGTGAGGTCTCCGGTGAGATTCAACGGCAGGAAGGGTGAGGTCTCCGGTGAGATTCAACGGCAGGAAGGGTGAGGTCTCCGGTGAGGTTCAACGGCAGGAAGGGTGAGGTCTCCGGTGAGATTCAACGGCAGGAAGGGTGAGGTCTCCGGTGAGATTCAACGGCAGGAAGGGTGAGGTCTCCGGTGAGATTCAACGGCAGGAAGGGTGAGGTCTCCGGTGAGATTCAACGGCAGGAAGGGTGAGGTCTCCGGTGAGATTCAACGGCAGGAAGGGTGAGGTCTCCGGTGAGATTCAACGGCAGGAAGGGTGAGGTCTCCGGTGAGATTCAACGGCAGGAAGGGTGAGGTCTCCGGTGAGATTCAACGGCAGGAAGGGTGAGGTCTCCGGTGAGATTCAACGGCAGGAAGGGTGAGGTCTCCGGTGAGATTCAACGGCAGGAAGGGTGAGGTCTCCGGTGAGATTCAACGGCAGGAAGGGTGAGGTCTCCGGTGAGATTCAACGGCAGGAAGGGTGAGGTCTCCGGTGAGATTCAACGGCAGGAAGGGTGAGGTCAACAGTGAGATTCAACGGCAGGAAGGGTGAGGTCTCCGGTGAGCTTCAACGGCAGGAAGTGTGAGGTCCGCAGTGAGATTCAACGGCAGGAAGGGTGAGGTCTCCGGTGAGATTCAACGGTAGGAAGGGTGAGATCTCCGGTAAGATTCAACGGCAGGAAGGGTGAGGTCCGCAGTGAGATTCAACGGCAGGAAGGGTGAGGTCTCCGGTCAGATTCAACGGCAGGAAGGGTGAGGTCCGCAGTGAGATTCAACGGCAGGAAGGGTGAGGTCTCCGGTGAGATTCAACGGCAGGAAGGGTGAGGTCCGCGGTGAGATTCAACGGCAGGAAGGGTGAGGTCTCCGGTGAGATTCAACGGCAGGAAGGGTGAGGTCTCCGGTGAGATTCAACGGCAGGAAGGGTGAGGTCTCCGGTGAGATTCAACGGCAGGAAGGGTGAGGTCAACAGTGAGATTCAACGGCAGGAAGGGTGAGGTCTCCGGTGAGATTCAACGGCAGGAAGGGTGAGGTCTCCGGTGAGCTTCAACGGCAGGAAGGGTGAGGTCTCCGGTGAGATTCAATGGCAGGAAGGGGGAGGTCCGCAGTGAGATTCAACGGCAGGAAGGGGGAGGTCTCCGGTGAGATTCAACGGCAGGAAGGGTGAGGTCTCCGGTGAGATTCAACGGCAGGAAGGGTGAGGTCTCCGGTGAGATTCAACGGCAGGAAGGGTGAGGTCTCCGGTGAGATTCAACGGCAGGAAGGGTGAGGTCTCCGGTGAGATTCAACGGCAGGAAGGGTGAGGTCTCCGGTGAGATTCAACGGCAGGAAGGGTGAGGTCTCCGGTGAGATTCAACGGCAGGAAGGGTGAGGTCTCCGGTGAGATTCAACGGCAGGAAGGGTGAGGTCAACGGTGAGATTCAACGGCAGGAAGGGTGAGGTCTCCGGTGAGATTCAACGGCAGGAAGGGTGAGGTCTCCGGTGAGATTCAACGGCAGGAAGGGTGAGGTCAACAGTGAGATTCAACGGCAGGAAGGGTGAGGTCTCCGGTGAGATTCAACGGCAGGAAGGGTGAGGTCTCCGGTGAGATTCAACGGCAGGAAGGGTGAGGTCTCCGGTGAGATTCAACGGCAGGAAGGGTGAGGTCTCCGGTGAGATTCAACGGCAGGAAGGGTGAGGTCAACAGTGAGATTCAACGGCAGGAAGGGTGAGGTCTCCGGTGAGATTCAACGGCAGGAAGGGTGAGGTCTCCGGTGAGATTCAACGGCAGGAAGGGTGAGGTCTCCGGTGAGATTCAACGGCAGGAAGGGTGAGGTCAACGGTGAGAATCAACGGCAGGAAGGGTGAGGTCTCCGGTGAGATTCAACGGCAGGAAGGGTGAGGTCTCCGGTGAGATTCAACGGCAGGAAGGGTGAGGTCAACAGTGAGATTCAACGGCAGGAAGGGTGAGGTCCGCAGTGAGATTCAACGGCAGGAAGGGTGAGGTCTCCGGTGAGATTCAACGGCAGGAAGGGTGAGGTCTCCAGTGAGATTCAACGGCAGGAAGGGTGAGGTCTCCGGTGAGATTCAACGGCAGGAAGGGTGAGGACCGCGGTGAGATTCAACGGCAGGAAGGGTGAGGTCAACAGTGAGATTCAACGGCAGGAAGGGTGAGGTCTCCGGTGAGATTCAACGGCAGGAAGGGTGAGGTCTCCGGTGAGATTCAACGGCAGGAAGGGTGAGGTCTCCGGTGAGATTCAATGGCAGGAAGGGTGAGGTCTCCGGTGAGATTCAACGGCAGGAAGGGTGAGGTCTCCGGTGAGATTCAACGGCAGGAAGGGTGAGGTCTCCGGTGAGATTCAACGGCAGGAAGGGTGAGGTCTCCGGTGAGATTCAACGGCAGGAAGGGTGAGGTCCGCAGTGAGATTCAACGGCAGGAAGGGTGAGGTCCGTAGTGAGATTCAACGGCAGGAAGGGTGAGGTCTCCGGTGAGATTCAACGGCAGGAAGGGTGAGGTCAACAGTGAGATTCAACGGCAGGAAGGGTGAGGTCAACAGTGAGATTCAACGGCAGGAAGGGTGAGGTCTCCGGTGAGATTCAACGGCAGGAAGGGTGAGGTCTCCGGTGAGATTCAACGGCAGGAAGGGTGAGGTCTCCGGTGAGATTCAACGGCAGGAAGGGTGAGGTCAACAGTGAGATTCAACGGCAGGAAGGGTGAGGTCTCCGGTGAGATTCAACGGCAGGAAGGGTGAGGTCTCCGGTGAGATTCAGCGGCAGGAAGGGTGAGGTCTCCGGTGAGATTCAGCGGCAGGAAGGGTGAGGTCTCCGGTGAGATTCAACGGCAGGAAGGGTGAGGTCTCCGGTGAGATTCAACGGCAGGAAGGGTGAGGTCTCCGGTGAGATTCAACGGCAGGAAGGGTGAGGTCTCCGGTGAGATTCAACGGCAGGAAGGGTGAGGTCTCCGGTGAGATTCAACGGCAGGAAGGGTGAGGTCTCCGGTGAGATTCAACGGCAGGAAGGGTGAGGTCTCCGGTGAGATTCAACGGCAGGAAGGGTGAGGTCTCCGGTGAGATTCAACGGCAGGAAGGGTGAGGTCAACAGTGAGATTCAACGGCAGGAAGGGTGAGGTCTCCGGTGAGATTCAACCGCAGGAAGGGTGAGGTCCGCAGTGAGATTCAACGGCAGGAAGGGTGAGGTCCGCAGTGAGATTCAACGGCAGGAAGGGTGAGGTCCGCGGTGAGATTCAACGGCAGGAAGGGTGAGGTCTCCGGTGAGATTCAAAGGCAGGAAGGGTGAGGTCCCCGGTGAGATTCAACGGCAGGAAGGGTGAGGTCTCCGGTGAGATTCAACGGCAGGAAGGGTGAGGTCCGCAGTGAGATTCAATGGCAGGAAGGGTGAGGTCAACAGTGAGATTCAACGGCAGGAAGGGTGAGGTCAACGGTGAGATTCAACGGCAGGAAGGGTGAGGTCGCCGGTGAGATTCAACGGCAGGAAGGGTGAGGTCCGCAGTGAGATTCAACGGCAGGAAGGGTGAGGTCCGCAGTGAGATTCAACGGCAGGAAGGGTGAGGTCTCCGGTGAGATTCAACGGCAGGAAGGGTGAGGTCCGCAGTGAGATTCAACGGCAGGAAGGGTGAGGTCCGCAGTGAGATTCAACGGCAGGAAGGGTGAGGTCTCCGGTGAGATTCAACGGCAGGAAGGGTGAGGTCCGCAGTGAGATTCAACGGCAGGAAGGGTGAGGTCAACAGTGAGATTCAACGGCAGGAAGGGTGAGGTCAACGGTGAGATTCAACGGCAGGAAGGGTGAGGTCTCCGGTGAGATTCAACGGCAGGAAGGGTGAGGTCTCCGGTGAGATTCAACGGCAGGAAGGGTGAGGTCTCCGGTGAGATTCAACGGCAGGAAGGGTGAGGTCTCCGGTGAGATTCAACGGCAGGAATGGTGAGGTCCGCAGTGAGATTCAACGGCAGGAAGGGTGAGGTCTCCGGTGAGATTCAACGGCAGGAAGGGTGATGTCCGCAGTGAGATTCAACGGCAGGAAGGGTGAGGTCGCCGGTGAGATTCAACGGCAGGAAGGGTGAGGTCCGCGGTGAGATTCAACGGCAGGAAGGGTGAGGTCCGCAGTGAGATTCAACGGCAGGAAGGGTGAGGTCTCCGGTGAGATTCAACGGCAGGAAGGGTGAGGTCAACAGTGAGATTCAACGGCAGGAAGGGTGAGGTCCGCAGTGAGATTCAACGGCAGGAAGGGTGAGGTCTCCGGTGAGATTCAACGGCAGGAAGGGTGAGGTCTCCGGTGAGATTCAACGGCAGGAAGTGTGAGGTCTCCGGTGAGATTCAACGGCAGGAAGGGTGAGGTCTCCGGTGAGATTCAACGGCAGGAAGGGTGAGGTCTCCGGTGAGATTCAACGGCAGGAAGGGTGAGGTCCGCAGTGAGATTCAACGGCAGGAAGGGTGAGGTCCGTAGTGAGATTCAACGGCAGGAAGGTTGAGGTCTCCGGTGAGATTCAACGGCAGGAAGGGTGAGGTCTCCGGTGAGATTCAACGGCAGGAAGGGTGAGGTCAACAGTGAGATTCAACGGCAGGAAGGGTGAGGTCTCCGGTGAGATTCAACGGCAGGAAGGGTGAGGTCTCCGGTGAGATTCAACGGCAGGATGGGTGAGGTCTCCGGTGAGATTCAACGGCAGGAAGGGTGAGGTCAACAGTGAGATTCAACGGCAGGAAGGGTGAGGTCCGCAGTGAGATTCAACGGCAGGAAGGGTGAGGTCTCCGGTGAGATTCAACGGCAGGAAGGGTGAGGTCTCCGGTGAGATTCAACAGCAGGAAGGGTGAGGTCTCCGGTTAGATTCAACGGCAGGAAGGGTGAGGTCTCCGGTGAGATTCAACGGCAGGAAGGGTGAGGTCTCCGGTGAGATTCAACGGCAGGAAGGGTGAGGTCTCCGGTGAGATTCAACGGCAGGAAGGGTGAGGTCTCCGGTGAGATTCAACGGCAGGAAGGGTGAGGTCCGCAGTGAGATTCAACGGCAGGAAGGGTGAGGTCAACAGTGAGATTCAACGGCAGGAAGGGTGAGGTCAACAGTGAGATTCAACGGCAGGAAGGGTGAGGTCTCCGGTGAGATTCAACGGCAGGAAGGATGAGGTCTCCGGTGAGATTCAACGGCAGGAAGGGTGAGGTCTCCGGTGAGATTCAACGGCAGGAAGGGTGAGGTCCGCAGTGAGATTCAACGGCAGGAAGGGTGAGGTCTCCGGTGAGATTCAACGGCAGGAAGGGTGAGGTCAACAGTGAGATTCAACGGCAGGAAGGGTGAGGTCTCCGGTGAGATTCAACGGCAGGAAGGGTGAGGTCCGCAGTGAGATTCAACGGCAGGAAGGGTGAGGTCTCCGGTGAGATTCAACGGCAGGAAGGGTGAGGTCTCCGGTGAGATTCAACGGCAGGAAGGGTGAGGTCTCCGGTGAGATTCAACGGCAGGAAGGGTGAGGTCTCCGGTGAGATTCAACGGCAGGAAGGGTGAGGTCTCCGGTGAGATTCAACGGCAGGAAGGGTGAGGTCAACAGTGAGATTCAACGGCAGGAAGGGTGAGGTCTCCGGTGAGATTCAACGGCAGGAAGTGTGAGGTCCGCAGTGAGATTCAACGGCAGGAAGGGTGAGGTCTCCGGTGAGATTCAACGGTAGGAAGGGTGAGGTCTCCGGTGAGATTCAACGGCAGGAAGGGTGAGGTCCGCAGTGAGATTCAACGGCAGGAAGGGTGAGGTCTCCGGTCAGATTCAACGGCAGGAAGGGTGAGGTCCGCAGTGAGATTCAACGGCAGGAAGGGTGAGGTCTCCGGTGAGATTCAACGGCAGGAAGGGTGAGGTCTCCGGTGAGATTCAACCGCAGGAAGGGTGAGGTCCGCAGTGAGATTCAACGGCAGGAAGTGTGAGGTCCGCAGTGAGATTCAACGGCAGGAAGGGTGAGGTCTCCGGTGAGATTCAACGGCAGGAAGGGTGAGGTCCGCAGTGAGATTCAACGGCAGGAAGGGTGAGGTCAGCAGTGAGATTCAACGGCAGGATGGGTGAGGTCAACGGTGAGATTCAACGGCAGGAAGGGTGAGGTCTCCGGTGAGATTCAACGGCAGGAAGGGTGAGGTCTCCGGTGAGATTCAACGGCAGGAAGGGTGAGGTCTCCGGTGAGATTCAACGGCAGGAAGGGTGAGGTCTCCGGTGAGATTCAACGGCAGGAATGGTGAGGTCCGCAGTAAGATTCAACGGCAGGAAGGGTGAGGTCTCCGGTGAGATTCAACGGCAGGAAGGGTGAGGTCTCCGGTGAGATTCAACGGCAGGAAGGGTGAGGTCTCCGGTGAGATTCAACGGCAGGAAGGGTGAGGTCTCCGGTGAGATTCAACGGCAGGAAGGGTGAGGTCTCCGGTGAGATTCAACGGCAGGAAGGGTGAGGTCTCCGGTGAGATTCAACGGCAGGAAGGGTGAGGTCTCCGGTGAGATTCAACGGCAGGAAGGGTGAGGTCTCCGGTGAGATTCAACGGCAGGAAGGGTGAGGTCAACAGTGAGATTCAACGGCAGGAAGGGTGAGGTCTCCGGTGAGATTCAACCGCAGGAAGGGTGAGGTCCGCAGTGAGATTCAACGGCAGGAAGGGTGAGGTCCGCAGTGAGATTCAACGGCAGGAAGGGTGAGGTCCGCGGTGAGATTCAACGGCAGGAAGGGTGAGGTCTCCGGTGAGATTCAAAGGCAGGAAGGGTGAGGTCCCCGGTGAGATTCAACGGCAGGAAGGGTGAGGTCTCCGGTGAGATTCAACGGCAGGAAGGGTGAGGTCCGCAGTGAGATTCAATGGCAGGAAGGGTGAGGTCAACAGTGAGATTCAACGGCAGGAAGGGTGAGGTCAACGGTGAGATTCAACGGCAGGAAGGGTGAGGTCGCCGGTGAGATTCAACGGCAGGAAGGGTGAGGTCCGCAGTGAGATTCAACGGCAGGAAGGGTGAGGTCCGCAGTGAGATTCAACGGCAGGAAGGGTGAGGTCTCCGGTGAGATTCAACGGCAGGAAGGGTGAGGTCCGCAGTGAGATTCAACGGCAGGAAGGGTGAGGTCCGCAGTGAGATTCAACGGCAGGAAGGGTGAGGTCTCCGGTGAGATTCAACGGCAGGAAGGGTGAGGTCCGCAGTGAGATTCAACGGCAGGAAGGGTGAGGTCAACAGTGAGATTCAACGGCAGGAAGGGTGAGGTCAACGGTGAGATTCAACGGCAGGAAGGGTGAGGTCTCCGGTGAGATTCAACGGCAGGAAGGGTGAGGTCTCCGGTGAGATTCAACGGCAGGAAGGGTGAGGTCTCCGGTGAGATTCAACGGCAGGAAGGGTGAGGTCTCCGGTGAGATTCAACGGCAGGAATGGTGAGGTCCGCAGTGAGATTCAACGGCAGGAAGGGTGAGGTCTCCGGTGAGATTCAACGGCAGGAAGGGTGATGTCCGCAGTGAGATTCAACGGCAGGAAGGGTGAGGTCGCCGGTGAGATTCAACGGCAGGAAGGGTGAGGTCCGCGGTGAGATTCAACGGCAGGAAGGGTGAGGTCCGCAGTGAGATTCAACGGCAGGAAGGGTGAGGTCTCCGGTGAGATTCAACGGCAGGAAGGGTGAGGTCAACAGTGAGATTCAACGGCAGGAAGGGTGAGGTCCGCAGTGAGATTCAACGGCAGGAAGGGTGAGGTCTCCGGTGAGATTCAACGGCAGGAAGGGTGAGGTCTCCGGTGAGATTCAACGGCAGGAAGTGTGAGGTCTCCGGTGAGATTCAACGGCAGGAAGGGTGAGGTCTCCGGTGAGATTCAACGGCAGGAAGGGTGAGGTCTCCGGTGAGATTCAACGGCAGGAAGGGTGAGGTCCGCAGTGAGATTCAACGGCAGGAAGGGTGAGGTCCGTAGTGAGATTCAACGGCAGGAAGGTTGAGGTCTCCGGTGAGATTCAACGGCAGGAAGGGTGAGGTCTCCGGTGAGATTCAACGGCAGGAAGGGTGAGGTCAACAGTGAGATTCAACGGCAGGAAGGGTGAGGTCTCCGGTGAGATTCAACGGCAGGAAGGGTGAGGTCTCCGGTGAGATTCAACGGCAGGATGGGTGAGGTCTCCGGTGAGATTCAACGGCAGGAAGGGTGAGGTCAACAGTGAGATTCAACGGCAGGAAGGGTGAGGTCCGCAGTGAGATTCAACGGCAGGAAGGGTGAGGTCTCCGGTGAGATTCAACGGCAGGAAGGGTGAGGTCTCCGGTGAGATTCAACAGCAGGAAGGGTGAGGTCTCCGGTTAGATTCAACGGCAGGAAGGGTGAGGTCTCCGGTGAGATTCAACGGCAGGAAGGGTGAGGTCTCCGGTGAGATTCAACGGCAGGAAGGGTGAGGTCTCCGGTGAGATTCAACGGCAGGAAGGGTGAGGTCTCCGGTGAGATTCAACGGCAGGAAGGGTGAGGTCCGCAGTGAGATTCAACGGCAGGAAGGGTGAGGTCAACAGTGAGATTCAACGGCAGGAAGGGTGAGGTCAACAGTGAGATTCAACGGCAGGAAGGGTGAGGTCTCCGGTGAGATTCAACGGCAGGAAGGATGAGGTCTCCGGTGAGATTCAACGGCAGGAAGGGTGAGGTCTCCGGTGAGATTCAACGGCAGGAAGGGTGAGGTCCGCAGTGAGATTCAACGGCAGGAAGGGTGAGGTCTCCGGTGAGATTCAACGGCAGGAAGGGTGAGGTCAACAGTGAGATTCAACGGCAGGAAGGGTGAGGTCTCCGGTGAGATTCAACGGCAGGAAGGGTGAGGTCCGCAGTGAGATTCAACGGCAGGAAGGGTGAGGTCTCCGGTGAGATTCAACGGCAGGAAGGGTGAGGTCTCCGGTGAGATTCAACGGCAGGAAGGGTGAGGTCTCCGGTGAGATTCAACGGCAGGAAGGGTGAGGTCTCCGGTGAGATTCAACGGCAGGAAGGGTGAGGTCTCCGGTGAGATTCAACGGCAGGAAGGGTGAGGTCAACAGTGAGATTCAACGGCAGGAAGGGTGAGGTCTCCGGTGAGATTCAACGGCAGGAAGTGTGAGGTCCGCAGTGAGATTCAACGGCAGGAAGGGTGAGGTCTCCGGTGAGATTCAACGGTAGGAAGGGTGAGGTCTCCGGTGAGATTCAACGGCAGGAAGGGTGAGGTCCGCAGTGAGATTCAACGGCAGGAAGGGTGAGGTCTCCGGTCAGATTCAACGGCAGGAAGGGTGAGGTCCGCAGTGAGATTCAACGGCAGGAAGGGTGAGGTCTCCGGTGAGATTCAACGGCAGGAAGGGTGAGGTCTCCGGTGAGATTCAACCGCAGGAAGGGTGAGGTCCGCAGTGAGATTCAACGGCAGGAAGTGTGAGGTCCGCAGTGAGATTCAACGGCAGGAAGGGTGAGGTCTCCGGTGAGATTCAACGGCAGGAAGGGTGAGGTCCGCAGTGAGATTCAACGGCAGGAAGGGTGAGGTCAGCAGTGAGATTCAACGGCAGGATGGGTGAGGTCAACGGTGAGATTCAACGGCAGGAAGGGTGAGGTCTCCGGTGAGATTCAACGGCAGGAAGGGTGAGGTCTCCGGTGAGATTCAACGGCAGGAAGGGTGAGGTCTCCGGTGAGATTCAACGGCAGGAAGGGTGAGGTCTCCGGTGAGATTCAACGGCAGGAATGGTGAGGTCCGCAGTAAGATTCAACGGCAGGAAGGGTGAGGTCTCCGGTGAGATTCAACGGCAGGAAGGGTGAGGTCCGCAGTGAGATTCAACGGCAGGAAGGGTGAGGTCGCCGGTGAGATTCAACGGCAGGAAGGGTGAGATCCGCAGTGAGATTCAACGGCAGGAAGGGTGAGGTCCGCAGTGAGATTCAACGGCAGGAAGGGTGAGGTCTCCGGTGAGATTCAACGGCAGGAAGGGTGAGGTCAACAGTGAGATTCAACGGCAGGAAGGGTGAGGTCCGCAGTGAGATTCAACGGCAGGAAGGGTGAGGTCTCCGGTGAGATTCAACGGCAGGAAGGGTGAGGTCTCCGGTGAGATTCAACGGCAGGAAGGGTGAGGTCTCCAGTGAGATTCAACGGCAGGAAGGGTGAGGTCTCCGGTGAGATTCAACGGCAGGAAGGGTGAGGTCTCCGGTGAGATTCAACGGCAGGAAGGTTGAGGTCAACAGTGAGATTCAACGGCAGGAAGGGTGAGGTCTCCGGTGAGATTCAACGGCAGGAAGGGTGAGGTCTCCGGTGAGATTCAACGGCAGGAAGGGTGAGGTCTCCGGTGAGATTCAACGGCAGGAAGGGTGAGGTCTCCGGTGAGATTCAACGGCAGGAAGGGTGAGGTCTCCGGTGAGATTCAACGGCAGGAAGGGTGAGGTCAACAGTGAGATTCAACGGCAGGAAGGGTGAGGTCTCCGGTGAGATGCAACGGCAGGAAGGGTGAGGTCTCCGGTGAGATTCAACGGCAGGAAGGGTGAGGTCTCCGGTGAGATTCAACGGCAGGAAGGGTGAGGTCTCCGGTGAGATTCAACGGCAGGAAGGGTGAGGTCCGCAGTGAGATTCAACGGCAGGAAGGGTGAGGTCTCCGGTGAGATTCAACGGCAGGAAAGGTGAGGTCTCCGGTGAGATTCAACGGCAGGAAGGGTGAGGTCTCCGGTGAGATTCAACGGCAGGAAGGGTGAGGTCAACGGTGAGATTCAACGGCAGGAAGGGTGAGGTCTCCGGTGAGATTCAGAGGCAGGAAGGGTGAGGTCTCCGGTGAGATTCAACGGCAGGAAGGGTGAGGTCAACAGTGAGATTCAACGGCAGGAAGGGTGAGGTCCGCAGTGAGATTCAACGGCAGGAAGGGTGAGGTCGCCGGTGAGATTCAACGGCAGGAAGGGTGAGGTCTCCGGTGAGATTCAACGGCAGGAAGGGTGAGGTCTCCGGTGAGATTCAACGGCAGGAAGGGTGAGGTCTCCGGTGAGATTCAACGGCAGGAAGGGTGAGGTCTCCGGTGAGATTCAACGGCAGGAAGGGTGAGGTCTCCGGTGAGATTCAACGGCAGGGAGGGTGAGGTCTCCGGTGAGATTCAACGGCAGGAAGGGTGAGGTCTCCGGTGAGATTCAACGGCAGGAAGGGTGAGGTCTCCGGTGAGATTCAACGGCAGGAAGGGTGAGGTCTCCGGTGAGATTCAACGGCAGGAAGGGTGAGGTCTCCGGTGAGATTCAACGGCAGGAAGGGTGAAGTCAACGGTGAGATTCAACGGCAGGAAGGGTGAGGTCTCCGGTGAGATTCAACGGCAGGAAGGGTGAGGTCAACGGTGAGATTCAACGGCAGGAAGGGTGAGGTCCACGGTGAGATTCAACGGCAGGAAGGGTGAGGTCTCCGGTGAGATTCAACGGCAGGAAGGGTGAGGTCAACAGTGAGATTCAACGGCAGGAAGGGTGAGGTCTCCGGTGAGATTCAACGGCAGGAAGGGTGAGGACCGCGGTGAGATTCAACGGCAGGAAGGGTGAGGCCAACAGTGAGATTCAACGGCAGGAAGGGTGAGGTCTCCGGTGAGATTCAACGGCAGGAAGGGTGAGGTCTCCGGTGAGATTCAACGGCAGGAAGGGTGAGGTCTCCGGTGAGATTCAACGGCAGGAAGGGTGAGGTCCGCGGTGAGATTCAACGGCAGGAAGGGTGAGGTCTCCGGTGAGATTCAACGGCAGGAATGGTGAGGTCTCCGGTGAGATTCAACGGCAGGAAGGGTGAGGTCCCCGGTGAGATTCAACGGCAGGAAGGGTGAGGTCTCCGGTGCGATTCAACGGCAGGAAGGGTGAGGTCTCCGGTGCGATTCAACGGCAGGAAGGGTGAGGTCTCCGGTGAGATTCAACGGCAGGAAGGGTGAGGTCAACAGTGAGATTCAACGGCAGGAAGGGTGAGGTCTCCAGTGAGATTCAACGGCAGGAAGGGTGAGGTCTCCGGTGAGATTCAACGGCAGGAAGGGTGAGGTCTCCGGTGAGATTCAACGGCAGGAAGGTTGAGGTCAACAGTGAGATTCAACGGCAGGAAGGGTGAGGTCTCCGGTGAGATTCAACGGCAGGAAGGGTGAGGTCTCCGGTGAGATTCAACGGCAGGAAGGGTGAGGTCTCCGGTGAGATTCAACGGCAGGAAGGGTGAGGTCTCCGGTGAGATTCAACGGCAGGAAGGGTGAGGTCTCACCGAAGGGTGAGGTCTCCGGTGAGATGCAACGGCAGGAAGGGTGAGGTCTCCGGTGAGATGCAACGGCAGGAAGGGTGAGGTCTCCGGTGAGATTCAACGGCAGGAAGGGTGAGGTCTCCGGTGAGATTCAACGGCAGGAAGGGTGAGGTCTCCGGTGAGATTCAACGGCAGGAAGGGTGAGGTCCGCAGTGAGATTCAACGGCAGGAAGTGTGAGGTCCCCGGTGAGATTCAACGGCAGGAAGGGTGAGGTCTCCGGTGAGATTTAACGGCAGGAAGGGTGAGGTCTCCGGTGAGATTCAACGGCAGGAAGGGTGAGGTCTCCGGTGAGATTCAACGGCAGGAAGGGTGAGGTCTCCGGTGAGATTCAACGGCAGGAAGGGTGAGGTCAACAGTGAGATTCAACGGCAGGAAGGGTGAGGTCTCCGGTGAGATTCAACGGCAGGAAGGGTGAGGTCTCCGGTGAGATTCAACGGCAGGAAGGGTGAGGTCTCCGGTGAGATTCAACGGCAGGAAGGGTGAGGTCTCCGGTGAGATTCAACGGCAGGAAGGGTGAGGTCTCCGGTGAGATTCAACGGCAGGAAGGGTGAGGTCTCCGGTGAGATTCAACGGCAGGAAGGGTGAAGTCAACGGTGAGATTCAACGGCAGGAAGGGTGAGGTCTCCGGTGAGATTCAACGGCAGGAAGGGTGAGGTCAACGGTGAGATTCAACGGCAGGAAGGGTGAGGTCCACGGTGAGATTCAACGGCAGGAAGGGTGAGGTCTCCGGTGAGATTCAACGGCAGGAAGGGTGAGGTCAACAGTGAGATTCAACGGCAGGAATGGTGAGGTCCGCAGTGAGATTCAACGGCAGGAAGGGTGAGGTCTCCGGTGAGATTCAACGGCAGGAAGGGTGAGGTCCGCAGTGAGATTCAACGGCAGGAAGGGTGAGGTCAACAGTGAGATTCAACGGCAGGAAGGGTGAGGTCCGCAGTGAGATTCAACGGCAGGAAGGGTGAGGTCTCCGGTGAGATTCAACGGCAGGAAGGGTGAGGTCTCCGGTGAGATTCAACGGCAGGAAGGGTGAGGTCTCCGGTGAGATTCAACGGCAGGAAGGGTGAGGTCCGCAGTGAGATTCAACGGCAGGAAGGGTGAGGTCCGCAGTGAGATTCAACGGCAGGAAGGGTGAGGTCTCCGGTGAGATTCAACGGCAGGAAGTGTGAGGTCTCCGGTGAGATTCAACGGCAGGAAGGGTGAGGTCAACAGTGAGATTCAACGGCAGGAAGGGTGAGGTCTCCGGTGAGATTCAACGGCAGGAAGGGTGAGGTCTCCGGTGAGATTCAACGGCAGGAAGGGTGAGGTCTCCGGTGAGATTCAACGGCAGGAAGGGTGAGGTCTCCGGTGAGATTCAACGGCAGGAAGGGTGAGGTCTCCGGTGAGATTCAACGGCAGGAATGGTGAGGTCTGCAGTGAGATTCAACGGCAGGAAGGGTGAGGTCTCCGGTGAGATTCAACGGCAGGAAGGGTGAGGTCCGCAGTGAGATTCAACGGCAGGAAGGGTGAGGTCCGCAGTCAGATTCAACAGCAGGAAGGGTGAGGTCAACAGTGAGATTCAACGGCAGGAAGGGTGAGGTCCGCAGTGAGATTCAACGGCAGGAAGGGTGAGGTCTCCGGTGAGATTCAACGGCAGGAAGGGTGAGGTCTCCGGTGAGATTCAACGGCAGGAAGGGTGAGGTCTCCGGTGAGATTCAACGGCAGGAAGGGTGAGGTCTCCGGTGAGATTCAACGGCAGGAAGGGTGAGGTCCGCAGTGAGATTCAAAGGCAGGAAGGGTGAGGTCCGCAGTGAGATTCAACGGCAGGAAGGGTGAGGTCTCCGGTGAGATTCAACGGCAGGAAGGGTGAGGTCTCCGGTGAGATTCAACGGCAGGAAGGGTGAGGTCAACAGTGAGATTCAACGGCAGGAAGGGTGAGGTCTCCGGTGAGATTCAACTCAGGAAGGGTGAGGTCTCCGGTGAGATTCAACGGCAGGAAGGGTGAGGTCAACAGAGAGATTCAACGGCAGGAAGGGCGAGGTCCGCAACGCACAGAGGAAGACTCACTACAATCGAGCAAGTCCCCAGTTTGTGGCGATTACATGTACTACAAGCAAGCTGGAGGAACTCAGCTCATGACGTAGTTCATCCAGCTTGTTTGTACGTCTTGATTTGACCACAGCATCTGCAGTGTACTTTGTGTTTGCATGTACCACTGGATCCGGGCTTCCGAGGCCGAGGGAATGGAACTGCCCCCGTGTGGTGGTGACTTTTCCACTGGGGGGGTGGGGAAACACTCTCCTGCACAGGTTTCTTAGAGCAGTTTCATAATCTGCTTTTCTATCTTCTGCTGTGGACGTTCATATCGCTCTCAGCCCGGACTCAACACCCAGCTTCGAACGCGCCACAGAAGACCATAAGGCAGAGGAGCAAATCATGCCATTCGGCCCATCGACTCTATTCCGCCATTCCATCGTGGCCCACTCAAACCCACTTTTCTGCCTTTTCTCAGTAACCTTGGTTGCACTTACTAATGTCAACCTTCGCTTTAAATATACCCAGTGACTTTGTCTCCCTGGCCATCCCTGGGCCTGTTCCTGTGCTGTGATGGATCAGACGGTATGTGACCTTCAGCCGGGACGGGTCGATCCTCGGCTCCTCGTTACTCTGAGCTGTTTCCAGAGGCCGTGAGCACACAGGAGAACCTGCCTCCTTACCTAACCCTATCTCACTGACCGGGGCATCGGCCGCCGACAGCAACTCCCCAGAGCCCTCTGCCTTGGGCCAGTTTACATATTACACAGGAGCGGAATGAGGTCATTCAGCCCATCGAGTCGGCTCTGCCATTCCGAAATGGCTGATTTATTGCCCCTCTCAACCTCATTCTCCCGTCTTCTCCCTGTAATCTTTAAGACGCTGACCACGAATCTATCAACCTCTTTTAAATATACCCAGTGGTCTCCACAGCCATGTGTGGCAGTGAGTGAATTCCACAGATTCACCACCCTCTGGCTAAAGAAAAAGTCCTCACCTGTGTTCTGTGGACGTCCCTCTATTGTGAGGCTGTGCCCTCTGGTCCTAGACTCCCCCACTATGGGAATCATCCTCTCCACATCCACTCTATCTGTGCCCTCTGGTCCTAGACTCCCCCACTATGGGAATCATCCTCTCCACATCCACTCTATCTGTGCCCTCTGGTCCTAGACTCCCCCACTATGGGAATCATCCTCTCCACATCCACTCTATCTGTGCCCTCTGGTCCTAGACTCCCCCACTATGGGAATCATCCTCTCCACATCCACTCTATCTGTGCCCTCTGGTCCTAGACTCCCCCACTATGGGAATCATTCTCTCCACATCCACTCTGTTGAGGCCTTTCACTATCCGATAGGTTTCAATGAGATCTCCTCCTCATTCTTCCGAACTCCAGCGAGTACGGGCCCAGAGCCTTCACGTGTTAACCCTTTCATTCCCGGGATCATTCTCGTGAACGTCTGGACCCTCTCCAGTGCTCCATATCCTTTCTTAGGTCAGGGGCCCAAAACTGCTTTCAATGCTCCAAGTGCGGCCCGAGATTTGGAGATCCGGTCTGCAGCTCTGGGTTTTTATGGGATTGGGATTGCTAGCCCCATACTCTTCCCTCGTCCTCTCTCAGCCAGGCTTGGGCACGGAGGGAACCGACACAGTGAAAGAGGGGAGGGTGAGGGTGCGGGTCAGCATGGACAAATTGGACGGAAGGGCCTCCTTCCCTTCCCAGGGAGTCGGCTGTTGGCACTTGTCTCAAAAGCTCCCAGAGTTTGGTGGAGAAGAGGGTGAGCGCCGGACAAAACTAATCCACTCCTTCGCTAAACCAATCACATCGGTGCTGAATCTGGATGAAGGGTCTTGACTCGGAACATCGAATGTCCACCCCCACACCCCCTCCCGAGACACACGCACACACAATCTCACTCTCTCCCCCACGCACCGTGTTCCTCCAGCGTCCTGTGTGCTGGAAACACAAACGCCGTGTATTTTCCACTTGGGGGGGAATCAGGGATTGTCAGTACTCGAAGGTTTAAAAACGTAATAAGGTGCTGGAGGAACTCAGCGAGTCAGGCGGTATACAGTACATCAACACAGCATAGAAACTCTCCCCCGCCCACCAAAATTAACTTTCTATGCCAGTCCCACTTGCCCGGACTTGGCCCATATCACAGGAAGTGTGGTGATACTTGTGGGCTGCCCAGCACAACCCTCGCTGATTATACTTGACGTAAATTGCCCGTTTCACTGTATGCTTCAATATAAACACAACAAATGAAGTGGATCTTCTAGAACCTCTTACCTGCTCGAGTATCTCTTAAATGGTGTTATTGTTCCTGTCTCTTGTGTTGGGGCACAGATAAAGATGAAAGATTAGCTTTGTCACATGTACATCGAAAGGTATAGTTTGCATCAACGACCGACACAGTCCGAGGGTGAGCTGGGGGCAGCCCGCAAGTACCGCCATACCTCCAGCACCAGCATAACATGCCCACAACTTACTGAGCCTCACCTGTATGCCTTCGGACTGTGGGAGGAAACCAGAGCACCCGGAGGAAACACACACAGTCACCAGGAGAGCGTAGAAACTCCTTACAGACAGCGGTGGGATCTGAACCGAGTTACTGGTGCTGTAAAGCTATCCACTACACCAGTGGGTGGTCAGTCTTTCCCTGAAACTACAGGGCTCAGTGGCAACATTTGCCACCCAGAGGACGGAGGGTTTATGGAACGAGCTGCCAGTGGAAGTGGGTAAGTTTACAATGTTTACAAGACACTTTGACATGGACCTTCCAATTAATTTGCTTTAATTCAATTTAATCAAACTTAATTAAATCATCTCCACCAGCTGTAAGGTCACAAGATAAAGTTCACATCCGCTTAGGTCACCATCGAGTGTGAATGCGGAGCTGTGGTCTCGTGCGGCAAGCGTTGAATCCCGTCTGCTCTAAAGGCACAGAATAGGCCCTTCAGCCCATCTAGGCCATGCCAGACTATTAACCTGCTCCTGGATCATAGCCCTCCATATCTCTCCCACCTGCGTCCCCATCCAAGACAGCTGGTTATTACTGAGACGAGGAGAACAGTTGAGGACCTGTGGAGATTTCCACTAATGGTTCAGCCACTGCGTTCATTCAGAGAGTTGGACAGATTTCTGAGTGTTTGGGGTACAAGGATGGAGGGGATTGGGGTAAGTGAGCTGATGTAAAAGATCCTTATTGAATGGGCGAAGCATCCTCGAGGGGCTGAATAGAATCATATAGTGCGGCCCTTCAGCCCATCTAGTCCATGCACATCCTAATTTCTCTTAAATGCGTTCTTTGAACCCACATCCACCATTTCTACTGGCAGCTCGTTCCTTGCTCTCCCTCTGAGTGAAGAAGCTCTTCCTCAGGTTTCCCTTAAACCTTTCACCCTTAACCCCATGACCTTCAGCTCTAGTCTCACCCAACCTGTGTGGAAAAAGCCTGATTGTATTTACCCTATTGATGCCCCTCGTAATTTTATACACCTCTATCAAATCTCCCCATTCTCCTATGCTCCAGGGAATAAAGTCCTCACCTATTCAACCTCTCCCTGTCAGTGTGGGAGTCAACAGGTGGTGCAGGCAAGTCTATTTTCATGAACCTTGTAACATTTAACTGTTGAGATGGTCCAGCACCTGGGGAAATCTCCGTGGATGAAGGGGAGGGTTGGTGATCAATGAACCAACAGCAGAGGGAAGGATGGGATTCTCTGCTCTCAACTCTGAGGTTCATCTCCCACCCCAGTGATGTGACCCCAAGATCTAGCTGACGTGCAACCGCTCGGGTTAAATAATTACCTGAGAACCCACCCGGACTTGCAAGGGCATCTTCCCTCACACAGTTTTACAACACAAGAACAGGCTTTTCGGCCCAGTAATCCATGCTAGCCCCTTTCCCAAGTGTCGAGACCAATATTTATACCCTCTTCTTCCTGTGGTATGACTACTCTTCCAACTGGGCTGGCTTTGGGGCATCTCAAAGCCATAAAAAGCACTATGCAAATACAAGAGTGCTCTAACCTTAACCTGTATGTCTTTGGAAAGTGGGAGGAAACCCTCGTGGTCACGTGGAGAACGTACGAACTCCTGACAGACAGCGGCAGGATTTGAACCCTGGTCACTGTAATAACATTCCCCTAACCAGTACGGTGACTCGCCATCATTCTCTGCTCTATATTCCCATGGTCAGACTAAATTTGATGTTGCTCTCTGTGTGACCCCTTGAGATAATCACTGTTTTAAATGACTTCCAGTAATAGAAGACACCATTTCTTCTAAATGCTCTCAAATCAAATCACACAGTCCTCGCCACGCACCACCGCACCCATCTCCTTTATCTCTCTCCCTGCTCTTTGCTGGATTTAATCTTTAATGTGTAGAACAAGTAAAAGGACACAGCCTGCTTCATTGGGTAAACAGGTCTGTTGCTCCGTGGGTGGTAAATGCTGTCCAGAGGGCTCAGTTTGCCTTTGATATATTGACTGTATGTTGAACTTGTGTTCCATCGTCTCCCGTTCCCCCCCCCCCCCCACCCAGTCACAGGGAGACTGACAGGCAGCGGTGGGAATCGAACCCTGCCTTACCAGCATGGCAGTGCACAAGGTTCTCTTTGGCCTATCCGCTGTCCTCGCAAAGTTGCAGGGCAGACTGGGAGAACTTCCAGATCTAAACATTGCAAGGCAGGTCCACCACCAGAGAACCATAAAACTGGGGAGCAGAATTCACCCCGTTCCAATATGGCTGATTTATTATCCCTCATCCTCCTGCTTTCTTCCCATCACTTCTGAATCCCCGACTAATCAAGAACCCACCAGCCTCCGCTTTGAACACACCCAATGACTTGGCCTCCACAGCCGTCTCTGGCAATGAGTCCACAGTTCACCACTCCCTTGGCTAAATAAATTCCTCCTCACCTCAGTTCTATATGGACGTCCCTCTATTCTGAGGTTGTGCCCTCTGGTTCTAGACTCACCCCGTATGGGAAACACTTCCACTCTATCTGGGCCTTTCAATATTCAACAGGTTCCAATGAGATCCCCCACCACCCAGTCTTCTAAATCCACGGACACAGGCCCAAAACTCCTCAGGACAGTTGGAAAGATTAGCGCTCTGGTTTAGAGAACTCAAAAATAGAATATGTTTCTTGCAGGTCTCAGTTCTTGCAGATTAGATACCAGGAAGTTGTTTCATCTCCTTAAGGTTAAGATTAGCTTTGACACATGTACATTGAAACAGGCAGCGAAATACAGCACATTGTGCTGGGGGCAGCAAGTGTGGGCGTGCTACGTTGGCACCGGAAGTGTGGTGACACCTGCAGACTGCCCCCAGCTCATCCCCGATGCAAACGGTGCATTTTGTTGTGTGTTTCAATGTACATGTGATAAATAAATCTTTCATCTTTAACCACATGTTAATGTTGAATCAGGAGAACCGTGGCCTCCAGGAACGAGATGTACTGCGAATATCCTGGATACGAGTCTGGGCCCTGCATTAATACATCCCAGTGTGACCTTCACCCTAACCGGGACACCACTCAAACGTCAGCTCTCTGCACCTTTAACCGGGATGATGTCTCGGTTACAACAGAAAGCAGAGGGACTAGTTTTACTTGAGCCAGTTTTAATTGGTGTCCTGCAGGAGAAAGGCACAGGAAGTCAGCTCCAGAGTTTTGGCTTGAGATTGCCAAGGGCTCAGTCGTCAAACATCAGGGACAGAAGGTATGGAGGAGGGGGCTCACGGCCGGGAGGGGGTCTGAACTCAAAGATGAGCTCTTAAAATAAAAGCAGGAATGATCAGGTCAGGCATCCTCCGTGTGGAGTCAATGCTCCAGGCAAACGGAACTTCACCAGAACAGGAATTTCAACGCACCAGAGAAAGGGAAAGTGGATGGGGTGGAGAGTCAATGAAATGCAAGGTGGTGGATGAAGGAGGGGTGCCGGCTGAGAGCGCGTGGTGAATGGGCCCCATGGTAACAGGGTTAGCGTTACGCCATTGTAGTTTGGGACGTCGGAGTTCCGTAAAGAGTTTGTACGCACTCGCCGTGAATGTGTGGGTTTCCTCTGGGTGCTCTGGTTTCCTCCCACAGTCCAAAGATGTACGGGTTAGGAGGTTAATTGGTCACTGGAAATGGTCCTCTGATTAGGCCGGGGTTGCTGGTGGCCCAGCTCGAAGAGCCGAGGGGCCTGTTCACAGCTCGGCTGGCTGCTAGAGGGAGACAACACCGCTGATGCTTACTGGAGATCAGACATGGAAAGACGCAGCAGACCGGACAGCATCCATGGAGAGAAGTTAAAAAGCTGCCATCAGGACTGACTGGAGTCTGCTACAGTATGGGTGGGGCTGGTTATCCGTCCTGCTGAGCGTAAAGTCCCGAGGGCAGCAGGTTGCAGGATGCAGGCGAGGTACGAATCCTTATTCCATCGGGATCGGAGAACTGGACCGATGTCTTCAGCAGCTTCTCCAAGGGTGACCACTCATCCACCATGACTTTCCTCCCGTCCTTGGCCAGGGAGTCAGTCACCAGGTCTCCCATCTCCCTGCGTCTGGCACAGAGGGAGTGTGGAGCGATGGCACACACCGGGGAGGAGGTGGAAGGAGAGGGGAGAGGGGAGAGTGGAGGGGGAGAGGAGGGGAGGGTGAAGGGGGAGAGGAGGGGAAGGAGATGGGAATGCAGAGGAGGGGAGGGAGTAGGAAGGAGAGGGGATGAGAGGGGAGGGTGGTATTGGGAGGGGCTGAAGGGATGGGAGAGGAGGGTAGTGAGAAGTGTGTCGTGAGGGATTGGGTAGGGGCTGAGAGGGGAGGTGTAGGGATGGGAGGTGAGGCAGAAACTCCTGGGGGAGTTGGGGACGTTTTGGGATAGGAGCTCAGAGAGGGGATGGGTGGGAGGGGAAGAAGGGGGTGAGGAGGAGGTCGGAATGGCAGGTGGGGATGGGGAGGGCGTGGGCCAGGAGTTATGGGATGGTGTGATGAGTGAGCCGCCCCTACAGGATGGAACAGAACCTGGAGGTGTGCCTCGCTGCTGTGCTAAATTTCACCTGTCCCTTCCCCAGCTCCTCGGTCTGGCACGGGTCCAGGTCTGGTTCAGGGTCAGGGCCCATGGCCGCCGCTAACTCCAGTCCTTGCCTCCTCTGCACCCGGTGTAAGACGATTCGGTAGGTGCCGGTGAGGGGGCTCCGGGGGCCCCGGCCCTGGCTCTCCCTCAGCTGGTTGTCAGTCACTCCGAGGCTGGCCAGCGTCTGCTTCACCTCAGCCTGCTCGGGCTCCAGCAGCGGCCTGGGCCCCGGCCCTGTGCCAGCCAGGTGCCCCGGCTCTAGCGGGAAGGGCCGCAGGGGCCGAGGGGACCGCGTGCCCTTCATCCACTCGCTGGCCAGGATCTGTGCCGGAGTCTGCCGCTGGCTGGGCTCGGGCCGCAGGATAGCCCTGATCAGCCTCAGGCAGGCCTCCGAGAGGTAGGCCGGCTCGGCAAAGGCCCCGGCCAGGATGCAGCGCTTCAGCCGCGCCACTGTGTCCGCCCGGAAGGGCAGCGTGCCGACCACCATGTAGTAGAGGAGCACCCCTAGCGCCCACACGTCCACGGAGGGCCCCGCGTAGCTCTCGTCACGGAAGAGCTCAGGCGCAGCGTAGGGCGGCGAGCCGCAGAAGGTGCGCAGGCTCTGCTCCCGCTGGCAGGCCGTGCTGAAGCCGAAGTCGCCCACCTTCACCCGGCCACTATCCGTGTAGAAAATGTTCTCGGCCTTCAGGTCCCGGTGGACGGTGCCCTGATCGTGCTGCGGGGGGGGAGGTAGGTGGGTTGGAGTGTGTGAGGAGAGTGGGAAGGAAGGCGGGAGGGAAGATTGGGTGGGGTGGGGAGATGCAAAGACAGTCTGTCAGCCCGAGGTCTGAAGCCGACCCCCCCCCCCCCCGCACACTACCTCGATCTACAAATCTTTTATTTCTTTATTTAACGTTACTGACAGCAACAGGCCCTTCTCGTCCACTGAGTCACATTGCCCCAGCAACCTCCGATTTAACCCTAGTATATTCACGGGACAATTTACAATGACCAGTTAACCCACCGACCCATACATTCTTGGACTCTCGCATTCTACATGGAGAACATACAGACTCCTGAACTGAGCTGATGCCCCCAGATGTCATAAGACCCCCGCTAACCGGCCAATTTCACGCCCCTCATGGCTGTCTAAATCTCCATCGAGGTCAGCTCTCCACCCCCTGCAATCCAGAAAGGACAGACTTACTCTATTTTTAAACACGAGGCTCTGCACTGGGAAGACGTACACATTCCTCACAGACAGCAGTAGAATTGAACCCCGATCTGCTACACTCGTTCTGACCCACAGAGGGATACGGTGTCCATGGAGAGAGAGGAAGAAAACAACCTGTTGTCTGATAGACTCTCGACCCCATAACCCCCTCTTCAATAACCCTTGCGCCTCATTGTCTGCCTGCACTGCCCCTTCTCCGTCAGCGAAACACATTATTCTGCACTCTCTTATCGTTTTATCTTGTACTACCTCAATACACTGACCATAAAACATAAAGAGTTGGACTATTCACCCATCGAGTCTGCTCCACCATTCCATCATGGCTGATTTATTATCCCTCTCAACCCCAGTCTCCTGCCTCCTCCCTGTAATCTTTGACATCCTGACTAATCACGAAATATCAACCTCCCCTTTAAATATACCCAGTGACTTGGCCTCCACTGCAGTCTATGACAATGAATTCCCCAGATTCTCCATCCTCTGGCTAAAGAAATTCCTCCTCATCTCTGTTCTAAATGAACGTCCCTCTATTCTAAGTCTGTGCCCTCTGGTCCTGGACCCGCCTACTAAAGGAAACATCCTCTCCACATCCACTCTATCTGTGTCCTCTGGTCCTAGACTCCCCCCACTATAGGAAACATCCTCTCCACATCCACTCTATCTGTGTCCTCTGGTCCTAGACTCCCCACTATAGGAAACATCCTCTCCACATCCACTCTATCTGTGTCCTCTGGTCCTAGACTCCCCCACCATAGGAAACATCCTCTCCACATCCACTCTATCTGTGTCCTCTGGTCCTGGACTCGCCCCACTATAGGAAACATCCTCTCCACATCCACTCTATCTGTGTCCTCTGGTCCTAGATTCACCCACTATAGGTAACATCCTCTCCACATCCACTCTATCTGTGTCCTCTGGTCCCGGACTCGCCCACTATAGGAAACATCCTCTCCACATCCACTCAGTCTAGGTTTTTGCATATTCAATACATCTCAGTGAGATCTCCTCGCATTCTTCTGAACTGTAGTGAGTACCAGCCCGGAGCGATCGAAAGCTCCTCATACATTAACCCTTTCATTCCTGGGATCAGTCTTGTGGACCCTCTCCAATGCCAGCACATCCTTTCTTAGGTAAGGGGCTCAGAACTGTTCTCAGTACTCGAAGTGAGTTCTGAGCAATGATTTATAAAGTCTGAAATTACCGCTTCGGTTGGGAGGCAGAACAAAGTCGCTCATTGTACCTCAGTACATGTGGTGACGCCAAGCCGAGTTACCGAGGAGGAGACACTGACTAAGCACCAGAGGCTCACCATGTGCTTGACGGCCGAGACGATCTGGGCAAAGATGGCCTTGCTGTCGGCCTCTGGTAACCTGCCCTCGGTGCTGATCTTGGTGAAGAGCTCGCCACCGCCAGCGTATTCCATCACCAGGTGCAGCCTGGACAGCGTCTCAATCACCTCGTACAGTCTGATGATGTTGGGGTGGTGCAGCCGCTCCATGCTAGCGATCTCCCGCGAGAGCAGCCGCTGGGTCTTCTGGTCCAACCTGGTCTTGTCCAGGATCTTGATGGCCACTTTCTCTGATGGGAAGGACAGGAAGGAAGGGTTAATCCCACCCGTCTGTCCCATGGCACCCACCTCCAAATTCACCAATCAGAACGGCGGGGAGAATTTGACCGGCCACCCACCCTGGCAATTTTGGGCTCCTGCTGGGAAAAGCCCCAACATAGGGTCATTCAGCAATGCATCATGGGAACAGGCCTGTCCACACCAACCACAATGCTGCTAAGATGATGCTATTTGTCCCAAACCTTTCTACACCTTCCTTATTTATATGTCATATCTCCACCCAGCCAATAGGATTCACCTGCTGATTGTTCCAAACTCATTACCGGCAGCCTATTTAAACCCTGCTCTCATCCACACTCCTTGTTCACTCATCGAATGAGCTGACCTCAAATAGTTGCTCCCAATCCTCACTCTCCCTGCCTAAAGTTTACCTTGTTACCTGTTGTGTTCAGTTTCAGTCTCCTCGTTTTGTGTCCCCACCCCTGTGGCTTGTTACTTTACAGTCTATTATTAAAGTTATTGCTCACAGCTGAATCGTCTCCACTGCTCTGCTTTTGGGTCACGCCTCCCTGAGACCATGTTCCTGTCCGAGTGCCTCCACCACTTCCTCTGGCAGCACTTTCCATATAATGGCCACCCTCTGGGTGGATAACTTCCCTGTCAAAGCTCTCACCTCTCACCTTTGCTCTTTAGTTTGGGGCTCCCTTTCACCAGGAACCAGACTGTCCATTCATCCTATTTTATCGATTTTACAACCCCTATTCCTACGCTCCAAAGAATAAAACCTAATCAGCCCAGCCTCGCCATGACTCAGGCCACCTGGCACCATCCTGGTAAATCGTCTCCGCATCCTTTCCCGTTTAACCATGTTAGATGAGTGACCAAAACTGTGCCCATTATCCAAGTGTGCTGTGACCAACCTCTTGTACAACTGCAACTCCCTCCCACGTATCCCTCCATTTTCCTTTCATCCAAGTGTCTATCTCTGAAATGTCCCCGATGTATCTGGCTCTACCACCACCCCTGGCAGCAGGTTCCACGCGCTCACCACTCTCCGTGTAAAGAACCTAGCCCTGACATCCACCCTAAACTTTTCTCCAAACATCTTAAGTAAATGTCCTCCGCTATAAGCCATTGTTGCCCTGGGAAAAACTCTCTGGCTGTCCACTTGATCCATCTCTCTTATCATCTTCGACTTCTCTATCAAGTCACCTTTCATCCTCCTTCACTCCAAAAGAGCTCACTCAATCTTTCCTCATTACATATCGGCTTGAATCCAGGCAGTATCCTGCTAAATCTCCTCTGCACCCTCTCTAAAGCTTCCACATCTTTCCTGTAATGAGACTGGAAATGAACACATTACTCCAAGTGTCGACTTACCAGGGTGTTATAGAGCTCTTGCAGTTCTTGAACTCAATCCCTCGGCTAACTGAAGCCAACAGATCAATTTGCACAGAAACTTTGAGGGATCCATGGATGTGGGCCCCCCCATGAAGAATTGGGCCATTGGTCTATCTGGACAGTAAGATTCCAGATCACACTAAAAGATGTGCTCTCACTGACAGTGAAGGTGGTTATCGGGATTTACAGAAGGATTTTTGATCAGCTGAGTAAGTGATCCGAGGAATGGCATATGAAGTTCAGTCTGGATGACTCTTGTACTTCGGAAAGACAAATCAGAATAAGACTGCAGTGAACTTGGACACAGCAGCTTCCACGGGGTCAACCAAAGGTGTTACTGTCTGTTTTAAACACACAATCGCAACACCCTGCTGGACATTAAGAACAAAAAGTACTGAGGGTCCACCCCATCAGCGAGCTGCTTGCTGGCGGAGAAACGTAAGGAGCTGGACTTGGTGTGGACCGTGACGCTGCCTGCATCGGAGAGACGTCGGAGTGGATGTGCGAAGGTGTGCAGTCTAACAGCGAGTGTTGGTCTTTGTCGCTCTCCTTGTGATCGCAAGACCCTGTTGGACATTGTTAATGTGGAATGCAGCAAGTCCGATGCACCAGTTTACTGGTGAACGGTAAAGGAGCTGCGTGGTTTCGGTTGTGGCGGGGACTAGACCTCAAGCCATGGTGCCGTTGGTTTGTGGTGAGGCGCGAGAGTCGGTGCACCCCCCTGGAGTGCCGGAGACAGCGTGACAGGCATAGGCGTTAGTGCTGCCCCCACTGTGTGCTCAGCAGACTGCCACAACATTCAGGGTTTTCTTTTCTGACTGTTTCTTACCAATATCTGACACGTGCCTTGTGTTGTGTGAGGGTGTTGTCACTATGTTTTGCAGCTTGGTCCTGGAGTAACACTGTTCTGTTTGGCTGTATTCACTGGTATTCGTGTATGGTTGAATGACAATTAAACTTGAACTTGATAGGAACTTCACAGTGAACACTGAGGCCCTGGTGAGTGTTGTACATCGGGAGTCCTGGGAGTACAAGGGCATTGCACGTGGTTCCCCGAAAGTGGAGCCCCAGGCAGACAGGGTGGTGAAGAAGACTTCTGATGCTTTCATTAATCAGGACATCCTCAGACGCTAGGATAAGTTTGTGTTTACTATTCGTTACTCCACTGCGAAGTCTCTTCGAGGGATGCCTACCCTGAAGGAGTTTAAATCTTCTCTTTGACGGGAGTTCAGTAAGACCCTTTCTCACTGCTCACCCTCTGTGATCTTCGACTCTTCGATCATGTCCTGACCCAGACACGGTCTGATTGGTTTTTCACCTGGCACCTACCAGCCTTCTCCTTTCCACCCTCCCCCAGAGAGAGCTGATGGGCAGCTGAGGAGAAGAAATGGGGTCACAGCCTGAATGTCAGAGGTAAATTTTTAAAAAAAAACAGAGTGGGGGGTGTGTGGAACACCCTGCGGGGTGGTTATAGAGGCAGATACATTAGGGACATTTAAAAGACTCTTTTTCAGGTATACGGATGATAGGGAAATGGAGGGCTACGTGGGGAGGGGAACACATCGATCTTCAAGGAGATTAGCAGGTTGGCACTGTAATGTACAGTATTGCAATGTAATGTTCTATGTCCCCAGGTGGGGGGGGCAGAGTGAAAAGACAACGTCAGGACTACCTCTGGTCAGCGAGTGGATGGCCAGCTTGACCCGGGAGAAGTTGCCAGCACCGATCTGTCCACGTAGCCGATAGAAGCCGATCCTCTTGCCCAGCGTCACCTCCCTGACCGTCTGCTCATCGTGGGCCATCTGGTGGGAGAGCAACTCCAGCGGGGTCAGCCGCCGCGGCTCGCCGTCCCCTTTCTCCTCGGGCCAGCCGGCGTACCGGTGACTGACCACGGTCGTGCCAATGGCGTAGACCGCCGTCATGCTCCGGGGAACCAGGCTGTCAGCTTTCTCTTTCCTTCTACATCGTAGCGGGAGGGGGGGCCTCAATCTCACACAGGGGTCGCGTGGGGGGGGGTGGGTGTAGAGTGTGTCCCGGAACGGGTGGGTTCACCCACGGGAGTCTGGGGTGAGCGTCCCTCCGCCAATTGTGTCACCGTTCACCCGGCCATTTTCACATTGTCTTCAGTGGGATCTGACTGCACCTTCCCGTGGCCCCCGGGAGCTTGGGGACATACTGGACACCGATCTTACATCCCGTGGAAAACCTGGAGGATACCGTTTCTTACTCCAGAAGTGATGCTGTCTACGAGAGGCTCCCTGGGGAGTTGGGGGGGGGAGGGGCAGTTCCCTTCGCAGGTCTGGTCTGCGTGGCGATAGCCGGTGGACCTCAGACCCCACCTCGACACGGATTTCCACCGTCCCCCGGCAGAGTGCTCCCTTCCGGCCTTGGCCCTCAGCTGGTTCAGGACGGAGACCCGGGGACAGCCGCCAACGATGGGCTGAGTTCACCCTCCCAGCAGGCTTCTCCTCCCCCTGGCATCTCCTCAGCTTGGGACTCAGCGGGCTGGTCAAGCCGTGAGGCAGTTCAAAGCCCTCCTGGTGGTCCGGTTTGGGGAGGACTCTCACAGTAGTCCTGCCCTCCCTCGTCACCCCAAGCCCTTGCCTCAGGAGGCCTCAGCGACCTCGTCCTAAATCCTACCCTCACCCTGCAGGTCAGAGAGTGAGCCAACACCAGTTGTGGGGACCCCGAGGGAGGAATTTGGGTTGTGGATGAGGTTTGGCCTGTAGAGTTAGGATGGGGAGAGGGCACTGCTCATTTCTCTCACACTGACTCCGCCCTCCTTCATGAGCCAGCACGATGCGATGGGCCAAAGGGACTCGTCTCCCTGCAGAATCTCCACGGCCGAGGATGGGAGAATGAACCAGCTCCCTCGTCCCACGCTCTCCTCTGACGGTCTGTCTGTATGGTCAACCTCAGGCCAAGTAGACACAAGGATGTTTCCCCCTGAGGGAAAAAATGCAGATGAAATTCAGTAACTCTGTAATGATCAGAATTAACTTCAGAACAAACAAGGTTTCTTGGGATTTGTATGAAGGCCTCAAATGGCAATGTCTGGTGGAGACTGGCTTGTGCATGTGAGAAGGGATGGCTGAATTAATTCTGACCATTAGGGGTGCCACGGTAGTGTAGTGGTTAGTACAATGTGATTACACCAGTCACCAGGGTTTAGTTCCTGCGATGTGTGAAGGAGTTTGTACAGTTCTGTGGAAAACTATTGGGCAGTATACCTCTCAGTTAAGTATATAGCTGGGGTGCCTAACACTTTTGCACAGTACTGTGTTGATTTTATGTATAATGGTGAACTGCTGCGGCAAAAAAATCAAATTTCATGACACATGTGAGTGGTAATAAACCTGATTCTGATACGGGTCTCTATTGTGGAATGAGAGTGGGAAGGAGGCAGGGAGAGGGGAATCATGGTTGGGAAAAGGGGGAGAGGGGAGGGAGCAGAAAGCACCAGAGAGATATTCTGTAATGATCAATAAACTAATAGCTTGAAATCAAATGACCTTGCCTGGTGTCTCTGGGTCTGGGTGTGTCTGCACCCATGTCACTATCCCCACCCCTGGCACTGCCACCTGTCCACACCCTTCCCGTGGCACCCTTCCCCCCTCGCCACTCCCACATCCTTTGCTCCCGGGTCAGATTTACAAACTCGCTCTCCACTCCACATTGACAAATACAGTCTTAGGCACCACAGCTACATATTTGTGCCCTAGACTTTTGCAGGGTACTGTATGGGCCACGTGGCCTAATTCTGCTGCTACGTACTCCCTGTGAGCTCATGGGGGTTTCTCTCGTCTGCCTGCACTGAACTTTCTCACTGACTGTCACACTTCATTCTGCACCCTGCTCTACCTCACTGCACTGTGTAACGAACTGATCTCTATGGATGACATGTAAAACAAAGATTTTCACTGTACCAATTAATAAATTCACGACATTCTACAAATGCTGGAAATCTCCAGCAACACACACACACACACACACACACACACACACACACACACACACAAAGTGCTGGAGGAACTCAGTGTGACATCTAAAACTTTGAAGTATAGTGGAGTGTATATTGACTGGCTGCATCACAGCCTGGCAAGGAAACACCAATGCCCTTGAGTAGAAAACCCTACACAAAGTAGTGGATCAGCCCAGTCCATCACGGGTGAAGCCCTCCCCACCATTAAGAACATCACAGTATGATGTCGCAGCCTTCTATCATCACGGACCACCCACCACCCAGACCCATGCTCTCGTTTTGCTACTGTCACCAGGAAGGAGGTATAGGAGCTGAGGACCCACACCACCAGGTTCAGGAGCAGTTATTACCCCCTCAACCATCAGGCTCTCGAACCAAAGAGAGTAACTTCACTCAGCCCATCCCACAATCTATGGACTCAATTTCAAGGACTCTTCATCTCATGTTCTCGTTATTTATTATTCTTTCTTTCTTTTTGCAATTGCAGAGTTTGTAGTCTGGTTGAATACCCAAGTGGGTGCAGTCCTTCACTGATTGTGTTATGGTTATAATTCTATGGATTTATTGAGTATGCCCACAAGAAAATGAATCTCAGGATTGTATATGGTGATGTGTATGATGTTGATAATAAATTTACTTTGAACCTTAAGTTACGAACACAGCAAGTCAGGCAGCATCTAAGGAGGGGAATAAACTGTTGGTGTTTTGGATCGGGGCCCTTCATCAGGACTGGAGGGAGGGAGCCAGTGTAAATAGGTTGGGGTGATTGGGAGCTGGATCCAGGGGTCTCTAGGGGAGTGGGGGGAGAGTGGGGCAGTGACAGTAACCTGGGAGGTGATGGGTGGAGGTGACAGAGGGCTGATGGGATCTAATTGCACTCTCTGCCCCAGCATGTGCCAGCGTTCACTATCAAGGGCCGCACCACCCAGGCCACGCTCTCTTCTCTCTAAGACCATCGGGCGAGAGGTACAGCAGCCTCAGGTCCCACACCACCAGGTTCAGGAACAGTAACTACCTCTCAACCATCGGACTCCTGAACCGGCATCTCCTCCGAAGATATCGATGAACACCCTTACTGCGCAAATTCAATCTTGCTTCCAGTTGATTTGATTGTGATTAAATGTTGCTGGTGGAATAATCTCTTCCTGCACTGTGAAGTCTGACGCTACGTCATAACTTGCTTCATCAGCCTCGTCCCCTCACTTGCTGCACTGTTCACGCTCCGGGTTAATTAGCTGTTTGATTAGACCATCACGTTTCCACAGATGGAACAAGGCCGTTTCAAAACTGGTAGGATTTGGAAAAGTCCAGCCCAGGAACAGGCCCTTGGTCCCACAATGTCTGTCCCAGCTACCTCCACCGCCTCCCTGTTAGAACATAGAAATCTACAGCTCATTACAGGCCCTTCCGCCCACAATGTTGTGCCGACCATGCAACCTACTCTAGAAACTGCCCAGAATTCCCCTAGCGCATAGCCCTTTCCAAGCTCCATGTACCTATCTAAGAGGCTCTTTAAAGACCCCATTGGCCTGTCTAATTGGCCTTACACATCAATGTTTCCACCATTTGCCCTGCCAGCTTGTACCCCGCCTTCTTATTCTGGCTTCTTCCGCCTTCCTTTCCAGCCCTGATGAAGGGTCTCAGCCTGAAACATTGACTGTTATTCCTCTCTGTAGACGCCGCCCGACCTGCTGAGTTCCTCCAGCATTTTGTGACCATTGCTCTGGATTTCCAGCATCTGCAGAATCTCCTGTGCTTATGATCTTTACTAAACCACTCCATTCACCTTAAACGAAGCATTTGACATTTCTACCGAGCAAAAAGACCGTCGACCCTCTCTACAGCTCTCTTAATTCTGTGACCTATCAGGTACCCTCAGCCTCTGATGCTCCAGGGGAACAACCCAGGTTTGTCCGGCCCACTGAGCTACCACATCATTCTCCACAGCTTCCGCCATCTCTAAAGGGATCCTCCCAATAAACCTGCCGAATTCCTCCAGCATTCTCCGTGTGTTCCTTTCTACAACCTCTACTCATAAGCCAATCCTCTGTAATCCTGGCAAACACGAGGAAATCTGCCAAAGCTGGAAATCTGAGCAACACACACAAACTGCTGGAGCAACTCAGCAGGCCAGGCAGCATTGATGGAAAAGAGTACATTGACATCTCGGGTCAAGACCCTTCAACGGGACTTCTGAAGGTCCTGATGAAGGGTCCCGTCTCAAAACCACAAGACCCTAAGACATAGGAGCAGAATTGGGCTATTCAGCCCATCGAATCAGCTCCACCACTCCATCATGGCTGATCCCAGATCACATTCAACCTCTCACAGGATCCCCTGATGCCCTGACTGATCAGGAAACTATCAATTTCTGTTTTGAAGACTTGCCTCCACCGCAGTCTGTGGCAGAGCATTCCACAGATTCACCTCTCACTGACTAAAAAAAACAATCCTCCTTACCTCTGATCTAAAAGGGTTGCCCCTCTATTCTGAGGCAGTGCCCTTTATTTCTGGATACCCCGACCAGAGGAAACATCCTCTCCACTTCCACTCTATCTCGTCCTTCCAACATTCGATAGGTTTCAATGAGATCCCCATGCATTCCTCTAAATTCCAGTGTGTACAGGCCCAAAGCTGCCAAACACTCCTCATATATTAACCCCTTCATTACTGAAATCATCCTCATGAACCTCCTCTGGACTCTCTCCAATGACATCGTTTTTGAGATATGGGGCCCAAAACTGTTGACAATACTCTGTGTAGCCTGACTAGTGTCTTATAAAGGCTCAGCATTATCTCCTTGTTTTTATATTCTATTCCCCTTGAAATAAATGCCAACATTGCACTTGCCTTTTACAAACTTAACCTGTGAATTAATCTTCTGGGAGTCTTGCACGAAGACTCCCAAGTCTCTTTACACCTTTGATGTTTCAATTTTCTTCCCATTTAGATAATAGTCTGCACTATTGTTCCTTTAATCAAAATGATGTTCGTACATTTCCCAACACTGTATTCCATCTGACACTTTTTTTCCGCCCATTCCTCCAATTTGTCTAAGTCCTGCTGCAATCACATAGCTTCCTCAGCACTACCTACCCCTCCACCTATCTTTGTATCGTTCGCAAACTTTGCTACAAAGCCATCAATTCCATTATCTAAATCATAGACAAACAATGTGAAAAATAGTGGTCCCAATACTGACCCCTGAGGAACAACACTAGTTACTGGCAGCCAACCAGAAAAGGCCCCTTTTATTCCCACTCACTGCCTCCTGCCTGTGAGCCACTCCTCTATCCATGTCAGTATCTTTCCTGTAGTGCCAGAGGATTTTATCTTGTTAAGTCTCTTATGTGACGCACCTTATCAAATACCTTCTGAAAATCTAAGTAAATGACATCCACTGCATCTCCTTTGTCCACCCTGCTTGTTACTTCCTTGAAGAACTCTAACAGATTTGTCAGGCAAGACTTCCCTTTACAGAAACCATGCTGACTTTGACTTATTTTATCATTAGTCTCCAAGTATCCCAAAACCTCATCCTTAGTAATGGACTCCAACACTTTCCCAACCACTGAGGTTAGGCTAACTGGCTATAATTTCCTTTCTTTTGCCTCCCCCCCCCCACTAAAGAGTATTGACATCTTTCAGCCCTCCAGGACCATGCGAGAATTAAGTGATTCTTGAAAGATCATGACCAATGCATCCGTTATCTCTTCAGCAACCTCTCTCAGGAGTCTGGGATGTAGTCCATCTGGTCCAGGTGACTTTTCACACTGCTAGAGTCTTCCACTGTAAAGACTGAAGCAAAGTACTTACTAAGTTCACCTGACATTTCTTTGTCCCCCATTCCTACCTCACCAGCATCACTTTACAGTAGTCCAATAGTAACTCTCACCTAAGTGGCCCTTTCCATTCATCGTCATTAGGTCGCATCTGGAATTTCCAATTGGCAGATGATTTCCCTCCATGCCGCTCTGTCCCGACACTTGTCCACAACATCCCCAGTCTTGTCCAGCTTGGTCCAATCGTTGATGTTATCCAGCCACATTGTTCTTTGCCTTCCTCTTCCTTTCATTCCCTCCACCTTTCCATACAGCAAGTCTGACAAGATGTTATCTCTCCCTGTAACGTGTCCACAATAAGCAACTTTTACCTTCATGATCTTCTCCAGCAATGTCCATCGTCTATCAACTTCAGACAAAACCCTCTCATCTGAAACATTCTCTACCCAGCTGATCTTCAACATTCGTCGATAGAACCACATTTCAAAAGCATTAATGCATTTCAGGTCATCCTCCTTCAGGGTTCCTTTCCATTAAGCTCCCTAATAAGATCTGGATTAATACACAACACCCAATCTAACACAGCCTTTCCTCGAGTAGGCTCAGGCACAAGCTTCTCTAAAAAGCCATCACGTAGGCATTCAACAAATTCCCTCCCTTGTGATTCGACACCAACCTAATTTTCCCAATCCCCTTGCATGTTGAAGTCCCCCACCACAATTGTGTCAGTACCATTATTACATGCCCTTTCCAGCTTACTTTGCAATCTCAACCCTAGCTCTTGGCTACTATTTGGAGGCCTATACGTGATTCCCATAATGCTATTTTACCCTTGCAGTTTCTTAACTCCACCCACAAAGATTCAACATTCTCTGACACCTCTTTCTAAAGATGTAATTCCATCTCTTTCCAACAGAGCCACACCACAGCCTATGCCTTCCTGCCTGTCCTTTCGATGCAAAGTATATCCTTTGATGTTAAGCTGCCAACTTTGGCCTTCTTTCAGCCACAACTCAGTGATGCCCACAATGTCATACCGACCAATCTCTAATTGTGCCACAAGTACAGCCACTTTATTCTGAATGCTACACTCATTTAAATACAGCACCTTCAGTCTTGTATTTTCACCCTTTTGAGGTTTGCCTCTGTGAATTTCTAACTCTTTGCTCTGTCTGCATTTGTACCCAATCATTGGCTTGTCCTTCCTTACATTCATATTACATCCATTATCTACTTATAAACATGCTGGCTCATCCTCAGCTCTGTCATCCTGGTTCCCATCCCCCTGCCATATTAGTTTAAACCACTCCCAATAGCTCCAGTGAACCTGCCGGTTAAGAATATTGGTCCCCCTCGGATTCAAGTGCTACGCGTCCCTTTTGTACAGGTCACACCTGCCCCAGAAGTGGTCCCAATTATTCAGAAATCTGAATCCCTGCCCCCTGCTCCAATCCTTCAACCACGTTTATCTGCCATCTCATTCTATTCCTAACCTCAGTCGCGTCACAGGTAGCAATCCCTAGATTACTACCCTTGAGGTCCTGCTTCTCAGCTTCTTTCTTAGTTCCCTGTATTCTGTTTTCCGGATCTCCTCCCCTTTTCTACCTATGTCGTTGGTATCAATATGTACCATGACTTTTGGCTGCTCACCCTCCCTTTTCAGGATATCGTGGACAGGTTCAGAAACATCATGGTCCCTGGCACCTGGGAGGCAAACTACCATCTGTGTTTCCTTCCAGCATCCACAGAATCACCTATCTGTCCCCCTGACTACAGAGTTCCCTATCACTGCTGCCATCGTCTTCAGTTCCTTACGCTTCTGAGCTACAAGACTCAGTGGCAGAGGCACAGATGTGTGTTGCCTCCCCCCGGTAGGTCATTCCCCCCCCCCCCCCCGCAACAGTACTCAAAATGGAGTATTTATTGTTGATGGTTCTCTCCACATGTTCTCCCTTCCCTCTCCTGATGGTCACCCATTTATCTGAATCCTGTAACTCCCTGTAGCTCCTGTCCATCACTTTTGCTAACAAGCCGAAGGTCATCGAGCTGCAGCTCCAGTTCCCTCACACGTTCTCAATGCATTTGGTGCAGACGTGGCAAACAGGGAGGCCAGAGGTCTGGAAATCCCACATCTGACCCCATGTCAACTGTACTTTTTACCATAGATACTGTCTGGCCTGCTGAGTATCCTGGTGACCCCCTACCCCTTTTACACCCTCTGTACAGCCTCCACACCCCTCCTGTACTGGGGCAAGCAGAAATGCACACAATACTCTACATGTGACCCAGCAGAAGTTTTATAGAGCTGGAACATGCCTGTTATACTCAGCAAAGTCACTGATGCAAGGAATTGATAAACAGGTTGATTATTGTACAGAGGTAAAGTGAAAAACTCATCTTTCATACAGACCGTCCATAGGGATCATTTAATCACATCCACACGTCAATGTACAGGACTGTGCAAGTCTTATATACACACAGTGGCTAGGGCGCCAAAGACTCCTGTACTGTTCTGCATGTGGAGCGAAGACTGAGTTTGTAAATCAGCCAGGAATAAGGATGTTGGGAATGGTGGAGTGTGGAGCACTGCAGAAAGGGTGCGGGACAGGCGACAGAGAAGGAATGCCAGGGGAGGGGGATAGTGACACGGGTGAAAACACCCAATCCTGAGACACCAGGCAAGGCCATTTGATTCCAAACAATTGGCTTATTGATCATTACAGAATGTCTCTCCGCTGCCTCCCCTCTCCCATCCCCTTTTCCCAACCGTGATTCCCCTCTCCCTGGCCCCCTTCCCACTCTCAGTCCTCAATAGAGATCCGTATCAGAATCAGGTTTATCATCGCTCACATAGGTGATGAAATGTGTTTTTGTTTTTGCGGCAGTTGTTCAGAGCAATACATACAATGACTGCAGCTCTACGTAAATGCCTCAGAATTGCACAGTACTGTAGTGGGGCAGCAGGGTAGTGAGCACAACGCTGTACCAGGTCCGTGATACCCTGCTTCCCACCCACATTCCAAAGATGTGCCTCAGGGTTTAGATTAGCGAGTCGCTGCCACGTTGCTTTGGCGCCAGAAGCGCGACGACACCCAGCTCATCCTCGGACTGCGTTGGGCATTGAATCAATGTGTTTCACTGCATGTTCTGCTATCTCAATGAGCGCGTGAAAATTAAAGCTGATACTTATCTTTAAAACCTTTGGTGCAGGGTAAAACAATGTCAGAGTGGAGCGTGTTCTCGTACAGTGACAGAGAGACAATAAGATGGAGGTTCAGAGGTCAGACGTCCATCTGACTGTATTGGAGTCTGATAACAGTCGGGTAGAAGCTCTCCTCGAGCTTGAAGGTCCGTGCTTTCAGACTTTTGTATCTTCTGCCCGATGGGAGAGGGGAGAAGAGAGAATGTTTGGGTGGGAGGGGTCTTTACCGGCAGCAAGGGGGGATGCTAGTGACTGTGATGTGCTGAGCTGTATCTCTCTGCAGTCTTGAGGTCTCAGGCACAGCTGTTGAAATGCCAAGCCATGATGCGTCTGGATACGATGGTTTTTACTGTACATCGGTAGAGGCTGGTGACGTTCTTCCAGAATCAGAACCCCGGTGCTATCACTGATAGATTTCATGAAATATGTTCTTTCGTAATACAGTTAAAATATAAATTACAATAAGGTATATTGTAAATATAAATGACTGTAAGAAATTTGAAAGTGTCCCCAATGCTGGGTAGGCTAATACCGGTGATGGAGCTGGCTGAGTTTACAACTTTCTGCAGCTTTTCCCGACCCTGGGCAGTGGCCCCTCCAGGCCAGACAGTGATGCAACCAGTTAGAATGCTCTCCACAGTAAATCTGTAGAAATTTGCGAATGCCGTTGGTGACAAACAAACTCTGAATGAAAAGTAGCCGCTGGTGTGCCTTCTTTGTCATTGCATCAGTATGTTTGGCCGAGGAGGGATTATGGGCCCAGCATCAGAGATACTGTCACTCCGGAACGTCTCTACCACCCTACCCACTTTCGTTACCACCTTCAGGGAAAGTCAATCCAGGGAGCCTGCCATTCAGCCCACTGAATATGTGCTATCACCCAACAGAGCTTTTCTGTCAGTTCCATTATCCCATATTTAACCCATCCCACCGCAAATAGTTTTCTTTCTAAAGAACAGCTTTCGGCTCTGGGTAAGGAGAGGAATTCAAGAGCTCCTTTCAGAGGGTCAGCACAAGCACCGTGAACGAAAGCAACTCGCGCCTGCTGTGAAATTTGGAGATTAAACGACGAGACAACAGGCTCCTGTATGTTTCCGCTGGCTTGGAGGCTGAAGGTTGTTGATACAGTCTCAGAGACCTGAAGCCACGTCCAGACACAGAACAGTACAGGCCCTTCAGCCCACAATGTTATGCTGACAACCCACTCTAAGATCAATCTAATCCTTCCCTCCAACGTAGCCCCTCCATTTTTCTATCATCCACGTGTCTGTCCAAGAGATCCTGTCTCTAATGGTTCTGCTCCTACCACCATCACCTTCCAGCGAGCCTCCTTGCCCCACCCCACCTTTCATTCTGCTGCCTTTGCCCTTCTTTTCCAGTCCTGAAGGGTCTCAGCCCAAAACGTAGACCGTTTATTCCTCTCCGTAGATGCTGCCTGGCCTGCTCAGTTCCTCCAGCACTGTGAGCGTGTGTGTGTGAGAGAGAGTGTGTGTGTGTGAGCGTGATTGTGTGTGTGTGTGTGTGTGTGTGTGTGTGTGTGTGTGTGTGTGTGTGTGTGTGTGTGTGTGTGTGTGTGAGCGTGATTGTGTGTGTGTGTGTGTGTGTGTGCTGCTCTGTGATGACATTGTACTCTCCTTGGCGAGTGAAGATGCAACACTAATGACTCCCCTGTTGGCCTCGTCCTCTCACTCTCAATAACAATTGTCTGTTAATGAGCCACTGTTTAAATAGCAGCCAACACTAATCACCCTCCTGTATTAATAACAGCCCTTTATTAAAAAACAAGGGAAAATCCAGAGTAACACACACAAAATGCTGGAGGAACTCAGCTGGTCAGGCAACATCTATGCAAATGAATACAGTCAACATTTCAGGCCGACACCCTTCGGCAGGACCTGTGCTTTCTCCCACAGTCGCTGCCTGGCCTGCTGAGTTCCTCTGGCATTTTGTGTGTGCTGCTGCCTTTTATTAATGACTGCTTGATGGCTACATCTAAATTGTTAACTATATTATTAATGAGTGGGCAGCATTCTAACTGGTTGCATCAGCATCTGGTCTGGAGGGGCCACTGCACAGGGTCAGAAAAAGCTGCGGAGTTGGAAACTCAGCCAGCTCCATCATCAGAATCAGGGGTATCATCACCAGCGTGTGTCATGAAATTTGTTAACTATGGGCACTAGGCTCCCCAATATCCAGGACATCTTCATGGAGCAATGGTGCCTCAGAAAGGCAGCATCCATCATTACGGACCCCCATCACCCAGGACATGCCCTCTTCTCATTGCTACCTCCAGGCAGGATGTCCAGGAGCCTGAAGACACACAGTCAATGATTCAGGAACAGCTTCTTCCCCTTCACCAGCAGATTTCTGAATGAACAATGAACCCATGAACACTACCTCACTACTTCTTGCATTACTTATTCTTTTTTTAAGTTACACTTATTATAACTTACAGTTTCTATGATTATGTACTGCTGCCAAACAGCAGGTTTCACAGCTTATTCAGAATCAGAGTGTTCTGTGATTATTGTTAACTGTCGCTTGTTAATATCTTATTGATTTAGAGATTCAGTGTGGGACGGGCCCTTCCAGCCCAACAAACTGAGCCCCACAGACCCACCTGTTTAAACCCAGCCTGGTCACAGGACGACTTACAATGCCACTCCTACTAATCTATACATCATTTTGGTCTGTGGGAGGAAACCAAGGCACCTGGAGGAAACCCTCGCACTCACAGGAGGGACGTAAAAAACTTCATACAGACAGCGCTGGAGTTAAACTCCAAATTCCAATGCCCTGTGCTGTAAGAGGCCAGGTTACCCACCGTGCTTCTGAGGCGAATGGGTCACTTATTAGTGTTAATCTCATATTAAACACTGTCCCGTCCCCATTCCCGTTGTAAATGGGTCATTTATTAGTATTAATCTCATATTAAACACTGTCCTGTCCTCATTCCCGTTGTACAAAAGCAGTGATTCTCCAATGTGAACGATTCCCATATCAGTGATCACCTCTTATCAATGATGGCCCGGTATTGATGATATCCAACACTATTAAAGCCTCCTGTTAGCAACTACCTTACAAATGGGACCACACAGTGGGGTCGTGGCTAACGCACCAGCAACCCGTGTTCCGTTCCCACTCGTCTGTGAGGAGCTGGTACGTTCCCCATGACCATGTGGGTTTCCTCTGGGTGCTCTAGTTTCCTCCCACAGTCCACAGACACACAGGTTGGGGTCACTATGTTGCAGGCAAGGGAAGCATGGAGACGCTCGTGGGCTGCCCCCAGCACATCCTTGGTCCTTGATGCAAACGACAATTGGTCCTCTAATCTGAGGAAAGACATTCTTGCCATAGAGGGAGTACAGAGAAGGTTCACCAGATTGATTCCTGGGATGGCAGGACTTTCATATGAAGAACGACTGGATCGAATAGGCTTATACTCACTGGAATTTAGAAGATTGAGGGGGGATCTTATTGAAACGTATAAAATTCTAAAGGGATAGGACAGGCTAGATGCAGGAAGATTGTTTCCGATGTTGGGGAAGTTCAGAACGAGGGGTCACAGTTTAAGGACAGAGGGGAAGCCTTTTAGAACCGAGAAGAGGAAAAACTTGTTCACACAGAGAGTGGTGAATCTGTGTAATTCTTTACCACAGGAAACAGTTGAGGCCAGTTCATTGGCTATATTTAAGAGGGAGTTGATGATATGGTCCTTGTGGCTAAAGGGATCGGGGGAATGGAGAGAAAGCAGGTACAGGGTTCTGAGTTGGATGATCAGCCATGATCATACTGAATGGTGGTGCAGGCTCGAAGAGCCGAATGGCCTACTCCTGCACCTATTTCCTATGTTTCTATGACACATTTCACTGTATGTTCGTTGTTCCGATGTATGTATGACAAATAAAACTGCTCTGTACATTGGGGGATGGTTCTGTGAGCGAGACCAGATGCTTTCCTCTGCTTCTGACCCTCTGCCACACATGAGGAGATGCCAGTTAACCCTCTCCCCACGAGCAAGAAGCTCTGACCGTTCTCTTCCCTGACCCACATGAGGCTGCGGACAGAAGCGTGACAGAGTTACCCCTGACTGTTCCTTAGCAGGGCAGGGGGATTTGAGGGGATAAGGATCTGCTGGAGATTCACATTTAACCCTGTGAGACAATCCCTCATCGACCTTTTCCAGCACAGGTTAATCTCCAGTGGATAAGAGTAGTTAGTGAGGTGACAGAGGAATCACCGTTGGCAAGGGAACTGTCAAAAATAACACAGTAATCCCAATGACCGCACAGTCCCAGAGTACAGGATGTGACACAAACAAGTGGGGAGAAGGGCAGGAGAAAGAGAGAGGGAGAGGGAGGGGGGAGAGAGGGAGAGAGAGAGGGAGGGGAGGAAAGAGAGAGGGAGAGGGAGGGGGAGAGAGAGAGAGGAAGGGGGGAGAGAGGGAGAGGAAGGGGGGAGAGAGGGAGAGGAAGGGGGGAGAGAGGGAGAGGAAGGGGGGAGAGAGGGAGAGGAAGGGGGGAGAGAGGGAGAGGAAGGGGGAGAGAGGGAGAGGAAGGGGGGAGAGAGGGAGAGGAAGGGGGGAGAGAGGGAGAGGAAGGGGGGAGAGAGAGAGAGGGAGGGGGAGAGAGAGAGAGGGAGGGGAGAGAGAGAGGGAGGGGGAGAGAGAGAGAGAGGGGGGAGAGAGAGAGAGAGGGAGGGGGAGAGAGAGAGAGAGGGAGGGGAGAGAGAGAGGGAGGGAGGGGAGAGAGAGAGGGAGGGGAGAGAGAGAGGGAGGGGGAGAGAGAGAGGGAGGGGGAGAGAGAGAGGGAGGGGGAGAGAGAGAGGGAGGGGGAGAGAGAGAGGGAGGGGGAGAGAGAGAGGGAGAGAGAGAGGGAGGGGGAGAGAGAGAGGGAGGGGGAGAGAGAGAGGATGAGGGGGAGAGAATGAGGGGGGAGAGAATGAGGGGGAGAGAGAGGGAGGGAGGGAGAGAGAGGGAGGGAGAGAGAGGGAGGGAGAGAGAGGGAGGGAGAGAGAGGGAGGGAGGGAGAGGGAGGGAGGGAGAGAGGGAGGGGGAGAGAGAGAGGGAGGGGGAGAGAGAGAGGGAGGGGGAGAGAGAGAGGATGAGGGGGGAGAGAATGAGGGGAGAGAGAGGGAGGGAGGGAGAGAGAGGGAGGGAGAGAGGGAGGGAGAGAGAGGGAGGGAGAGAGAGGGAGGGAGGGAGAGGGAGGGAGGGGGAGAGAGAGAGGGAGGGGGAGAGAGAGAGGGAGGGGAGAGAGAGAGGGAGGGGGAGAGAGAGAGGGAGGGGGAGAGAGAGAGGGAGGGGGAGAGAGAGAGGGGGGAGGGGGAGAGAGAGAGGGGGGAGGGGGAGAGAGAGAGGGGGAGAGAGAGAGGGGGGAGGGGGAGAGAGAGAGGGGGGAGGGGGAGAGAGAGGGGGGAGAGAGAGGGAGGGGGAGAGAGAGGGAGGGGGAGAGAGAGGGAGGGGGAGAGAGAGAGGGAGGGGGAGAGAGAGAGGGAGGGGGAGAGAGAGAGGGAGGGGGAGAGAGAGAGGGAGGGGGAGAGAGAGAGGGAGGGGGAGAGAGAGAGGGAGGGGGAGAGGGGGGAGAGGGGGGAGAGGGGGGAGAGGGGGGAGAGGGGGGAGAGGGGGAGAGGGGGGAGAGGGGGGAGAGGGGGGAGAGGGGGAGAGGGGGAGAGGGGGAGAGGGGGAGAGGGGGGAGAGGGGGGAGAGGGGGGAGAGAGGAGGAGAGAGGGGGAGAGGGGGAGAGAGGGGGAGAGGGGGAGAGAGGGGGAGAGAGGGGGGAGAGAGGGGGGAGAGAAAGAGAGAGACTGAGGGACAAAGGGATGTGGAGAGTTCAGATGTGCCATTCTGCTCTTTGAACCTATCCCAGTAAGGACATTGAATAATGCCATGGCTGATGTCCCTGGCCATTGTACCCCCAGTCCCCCGACAGCCTCCCCCAGAAGAGCAGAGCGTGGCAAATTGAATCCTGCCCCTCTTCCTGAGCCGCGATTCACCAGGACCAAGACAGACCTCCCCAGAATCAGAGCCAGGCTTATCGTCACTGTGAAACAAAGAGAAAGATTTGAAGATTAAATCTTCCCTTTTATTTAGAGGAGCTTTATTTGTCACATGTGTATCGAAACATACAGTGAAATGTGTTGTTTGCATCGAATAAAAAGTTGTTGCTTTGCAGTAGCAGCACAGTGCAAAACATCAGAAAACATTGACAACCAGAGCAAAGGACGAACGGGAAGGGACCTTTCAGAACTCTGACCGCAACTGGTCCACGTTGACCAAAGTTCTGCAGATGTGCAGGGAATTCCAACAGGCTGCATCACTGTTGGAACGGAAACTGCACTGCGGCGGATAGGGAGGCTCAACAACGGGTCGTCACAACTGCCCACCACATCACTGGCACCGGTCCACCCTCAGCAAGGGCACTAACATAGAAAGGTTCCAGAAAAGGGCAGGTAACATCACCTACCCTGCCCAAGGACTGTTTCTCCCTTTCCCGTCAGGGAGCAGGCTACCCAGCATCCGCACCAGGACGAGCAGACACATAAACAGTCTCTTTCCCCAATCAGCAAGGCTGATCAACACCTCCACTCACTAACTCCACCACCACTGTATTATTCCCCAACCTATGTATGTGTACAACCCATGTTTATAATCAATGTAAACTATTTTGTTTTTACGTAGTTCAGTGTAGTTTTTGTGTTGTTTCATGTAACACCATGATCCTGAAAAACGTCGTCTTATTTTTACTGTGCACTGTACCAGCAGTTATGGTCGAAATGACAATAAAAATTGACTTTACTTCACTTGACTTCACTTACGTACTTATATTTGTTGTGATTTTTTAAATTATTGAGTTAATTATCCTATTGTGTATTCTTTGTACTGCATCATATCTGGAATAACAATTATTTTGTTCTCCTTTGTACTTCTACACAGGAAATGATATTAAACTATTTTGAATCTTGAAAATTCCTATCTAAACTAATCCCATTTACCCTGTTTGGTCCATTGCCCTTCAAACCTTTGCAACACACACAAAATGCTGGAGGAACTCAGCAGGCCAGGCAGGAGGCGACTGAACAGTCGATGCTTTGGACTGAGGTCCTTCTTCAGGACTGGAAAGGAAAGGGGAAGACACCAGAATATGAAAGTGGGGGTGGAGGGGGGAGCAGAATGAGGAGAGCAGGAAGGTGATGGGTGAAGCCAGGTGGGTGGGGAAGGTAACGGGCTGGGAGAATGGAATCTGATAGGAGACTGGACCGTAAGGGAAAGGGAAGGAGGAGGGGACCCATGGGGAGATGATAGGCAGGTGAAAAGAGACAAGAGGCCAGAGTGGGGAATGGAAGAGGGGGGGGGGGAAATTATTTTTACCAGAAGGAGAAATCGATGTTCATGCCATCAGATTGGAGGCTCCCCAGACGGAATATGAGGGATTGCTCCTCCACCCTGAGGTGTGGCCTCATCGTGGCAGTAGCAGAGACCATGGACTGTCGGAATGGGAATTAAATTATTTGGCTCCATTTGGCGGATGGAGTGGAGGTGCTCAAAGGAGCAGTCCCACAACTTATGACCGGTCTTACCAATGTAGAGGTGCACTGGATACAATAAAGGACCCCAGCAGATTCACAGGGCAAGTGTTGCCTCTCTGTTTGGGGCCCTGAATGGAGGTGAATGGGCAGGTGTAGCATTTCCATCTCTCGATTCCAACAAAACACCAAACATCCCGAGTTTGCACATTCACGTAGCTGATGGACACTCCAAGAAGGCATTCATATGTAGATGAGCCAATTAGTGAACAGAGTAGAGCTGGGTCTGATGGGAGCTTTCGTAACCAGGTGTTTACATCATCTCATCTGCGAATCAATGAAGCCAGTTGCTGGAGGCTTCCTTTAAAGCTGCCTTACTTTGTTATTCAGGATGTGGTACATGAATTTCTTTGAAGGGAAACACTTAAAAGCTACTGAAGATTAAATTAAAATAAACCAGCAAAATTTAACTAACGCCAGCAACCAGAGATGCAGCACAAGGAGAAATTTCATGAAAACAAGACTCTGCACGAAATGTCAACTGTTTATTCCCCTCTGTAGATGCTGCCCGACCTGCTGAGCTCCCCCAGCACTCTCTGTGTGTTTTAATTAGGCTTTCTTGACACCGCTCAACAAAAAAAATGACTCTTTTGTGTGAAAGTGAAAACAGATCTCTACAAAGTGATCCAAATTAATTACAAATATAAAACAAAATAATTGATGGCATAAGTATTCACCCCCTTTAATATGACACACCAAATAATCACTGGTGGCAGATAATTGGTTTTAGAAGTCACATATTAGTTAAGTAGAGATCGCCGTATGCAGTCAAGGTGTTTCAATTGACAGTAGTAAAAATACACCTGTATCTGGAAGGTCCAACTGCTGGTGAGTCAGTATCCTGACAAAAACTACATCATGTAGACAAAACACTCTAAGCAACTCTGCAAAAATGGTTATTGAAAAGCACAAGTCAGGAGATGGATACAAGAACATTTCCAAGTCACTGAATATCCGTTGGAGTACAGATAAACCAATCATCAAGACATTGAAAGGATATGGCACAGCTGTAAATCTGCCGGGAGCAGACCATCCTCAAAATCCAAGTGACCGTGCAAGAAAGGGACAAGTGAGAGAGCCCACCACGAGACAAGCTTGGAGGAGTTACAAGCTTCAGTGGCTGAGATGGGAGAGACTGCGCATACAACAACTATTGCCCGGGTGCTTCACCAGTCACAGCTTTACGGGAGAGTGGCGAAGAGAAAGCCACTGTTGAGAAACCTCACATGAAATCTTGGCTAGAGTTTGCCAGAAGGCTGTGGGAGACTGAAATCAGCTGAAAGAAAGTTCTGCAGTCTGATGAAACCAAAATTGAGCTTTTAAGCCATCAGACTAAACACTATGTTTGGTGTAAGCCTAACACCGCACAATATCAAAAACACACCATCCCTACCGTGAAGCACGGTGGTGTCTGCATCATGCTGTGGGGATGCTTCACTGCAGCAGGCCCTGGAAGGCTTGTGAGGGTAGAGGGTAAAATGAATGCAGCAAGATACAGGGGAATCCTGGAGGAAAACCTGACATAGAAAATCTGAAGAGAACTGTGACTTGGGAGAAGATTTGTTTTCCAGCAAGACAATGACCCCAAGCACAAAGCCAAAGCTACACAGGAATGGCATAAAAAAAACAAAGTTAATGTCCTAGATTGGCCAAGTCAGAGTCCAGACCTCTCAATCCAGTTGAGAATTTGTGGCTGGATTTGAAAAGGGCTGTTCACTCATGATCCCCATGCAATCTGACAGAGCTTGAGCAAGTTTTGTAAAGACGAACGGGGAAATATTGCAGTGTCCAGGTGTGCAAAGCTGATAGAGACCTATCTACACAGACTCAAGGTTGTAATTGCTGCCAAAGGTGCATCTACTAAATACTGACTTGAAATGGGTGAACACTTATGCAATCAATTATTTTATGTTTTATATTTGTAATTAATTTAGGTCACTTTGTAGAGATCTATTTTCACTTTGACATGAAAAAGTCTTTTGCTGTTGTTCAGTGTCAAAAAAGCCAAATTATATCCACTGTGATTCAATGTTGTAAAACAATAAAACATGAAAACTTTCGGGGGGGGGGGGAGTGAATACTTTTTATAGGTACTGTGTAGGTTAATCTTACAGTGGCGCTAGAAAGTTTGTGAACCCTGTAGGGCAGGGAACCTCTGCAACCCACACCTCCAATCTCATCTTATTGATTGGAACACCTGACTCCAAATAGCTTTTGGAGGAGGCATTACCCCAGAGGGTCACATACATTTTCCAACAAATAGATGTAATTTTGGATCATTTTTTCTCAATAATTAAATGAACAAGTACGATGTTTATTCGGGTTCTCTTTACCTAGTTTTAGGACTTAACATGAAGATCTAATCACATTTTAGGTCATATTTGTGCAGAAATAGAGAAAATTCGTCAGGAGGCTAAAAAGATTCAGGATGTCCCCAGTGACCCTTACCAACTGCTATTGCATCACCATAGAAAGCATTCCAACCTGATGCATCACTGCTTGGTGTGGGAACTCTGCTCGTGACCACAAGAAACTGCAGAGTTATGGGCACAGCGCAGCACCTCCCCTCCTTGGACCCTACACTTCCTGCTGCCTTGGTAAACCAGCAGGTATAGTCAGTGAACCCTCAACATTCTCTCCTCTCCCTCCTCCCATTGCACAGGAGATACAAGAGCCCAAAAGCATGTACCACCAGGCTCAAGGACTGCTTCTACCCTACTCTTATCACTACTGTATGATAAAACTCAAGTTCCAATCAACGTGCCTTTTTGAGTGCAAATTCAACTTTGAAGAGGCAGCTGAGAGCTATGGAAGACCAGTGGTGGGCAAATAAGACCAAGGAGTTATAAGCCTTCACTGACTGTAATGACTCAAGAAGCTTCTATGAAGCAATCAAGGTTGTGTATGGTTCATCAAAACAAGGCACCACACAGCTCCTGAGCAATGACAGTACATCCATCTTCACTGAGACGTCACAGCACGTGAAAAGATAGCAAGAACACTTCCACGAGCTGCTGAGCAGAATAGGAACCTCACCGATGAAGCACTGGGAAGAGTACACCCTCGAGCTAGGTGCTCCCCCTACTCTTCACGAGGTCGTCAAAGCCATCAAACAGCTAAAACCCAACAAAGCACCAGGGCCTGACGGTATCGCAGCCGAGATCTACCAGTATGGTGGTAACACACTGACATCATGCCTGCACCGGCTGTTCACAAAGTTGTGGGGAGCTGCAGAACTACCACAAGACTTCAAAGATTCATCAATCATCACCATCTACAAGAACAAGGGAGACAAGAGAGACTGCAACAATTACCGTGGCAACTCTGTTCTGTCAGTTGTGGGAAAATGCCTCGCGAAGATCACCCTTAGACGCTTGGTGTCCAACATCAGTGACAACATCCTTGCAGAAGGCCAGTGTTTTTGAACAAGCCATAGCACAGAGGACTTGATCTTCTCACTGAGGCAGCTCCAAGAGAAATGTGTTGAAAGTCTCTATGTCACATTTGTTGATCTAACCAAAGCGTTTGACACTGTTGGTAGAGATGGCTTGTGGAAGCTCCTACCAAAATTCGGTTGCCCCCCACACCTAACCAACATCATCCGTCAGTTCCACAAAGGCATGGAGGGCCACATCATCATGCATGGTGAATTGTCAGACCCATTTCCCATCAGCAACGGCGTAAAACAGGGTTGTGTTTTGGCTCCTACTCTGTTTGGACTATTCTTCGCTGCTGTTCTTCAGGATGCCACATCAGACCTGAAGTCAGGGGTCTTCCTACAAACGAGGGTTGATGGCGGGCCCCTCAACTTCGCAAGACTGAGAGCAGAAACAAAAGTCAGGGACATTGTGGTGCATGAATTACCGTTTGCTGATGACTGGGCACTGTTGCCCACTCTCTCGAAGACTTACAGGAGATCACCAGTCGCTTTGCCAGTGCAGCCAAAAGCTTCGGACTGACAGTCAGCCTGAAAAAGACCTAAGTTTTGTACCAACCGGGTCCTGGCTCAAGCTACAAAAAACCAACTGCCCTCATTGATGACACTCGTCTCAATGCTGTCACCAAGTTTTGCTACCTGGGCAGCATAATAACATCCTCAGCTTCTCTGGATGTAAAGATTGAGTCAAGAACCAGAAGAGCCTGCTTTGCCTTTGGTCAGCTGAAAGATTGATTTTGTTCACAGAACATCAGGTTGGCCAGCAAGTGCAAGGTATACAGGGTCGTTGTCATATCAGCCTTGCTGTACGGATGTGAGACGTGGTGCCCATATCAGAGTCACTACGCCAGCTTGACCAACCGCAGCAGCCTCACCTACGTTCTCTGATGAAGATCACCTGGCGAGACAAGGTCTCCAATACCGAGGTCCTCTCTTGACCCAGAGTGCCAGCAGTTTCAACCCTGGTGATGTCAGCCCAACTGCGCTGGGCAGGACATGTTGTCAGAATACCTGACGGGAGACTGCCCAAGGACATCTTGTCCAGTGGTACCCGAAAACGAGGAGGCCAGCGACTGTGGTACAAGGATGTTCTGCACTGGAGCCTCAAGAAAGCTGACATTGCCCCATCAGCATGGGAGGATCTGGCTCAAGATCACTCACAGTGGAGGGGCACCATCAGAAAAGGTGTGGACGCTGCTGAGAACAAGCTCATAGAGGCAACAGAGGAAAGGCACAGGAAGCACCACCACAGAGCTTTGCCCCTGCTGCCCCTCCAGGCCTCACCTGCCAAGTATGTGGCAAGCAGTGCCTGTCAAGGATCGGCCTGTACGGCCACTCCAGGACGCACAGTTCAAACCCCACCAACTGACTGAAAGGAACCATTGTCATCCTATGGGATGGATGGCCAGAAGAAGAAGATAAAACTGGGCTTTTGACCTCATGTTGACCCTTGCACCTTATTCTCTGCCTGCTCCGTAACTGTTACACTCTATTCTGCATTGTTATACTTTTACCTCAGTGCACTGTGTAATGATCTGACCTGTATGAACAAGTTTCTCTCTGTATCACGGTACCCATGACAATAACACAACCGAGTGCCTCACTTGGTTGTTTCACACTCACACGATTAGTCTGGCCGAGGGCACCAGAACTCCTTCTCTGAGTGTGTTGCCTTTATGGCAGTTATTTAGTTTATAATATTTTCGCTTAGTAATTCGTTTGTTAGCATTCTAGTTAAAGTTAGGATTGTTTAAAGTAAATTCATTGTCTGTGAGATATCGCGGCATGCGATGACGTCACATCCGGTTTCGCCGCGTCCTGTGGGAAAATACCGGTTTGGAGAAACGGGAAGGTGGGGGTCGAGACATGTGCGAGCGCAAGCAGCAGCAATGTTTTCTCTCAACGCACCAGAAACATAGTAAAGGCAACGCTTTTTCACCATACGTTAATGTGGAAGAGTGAACAGTAAATGGTTAATCTTACTGTGATCCTGTTGTCATTGACAAAGGTTTAACTCGGTGTTTAGTTCGGTGTTCCGTTACACCCGAGCGAGAACACTACACTGAGGATATGAGACAACGAGTTAGTCTTATCCTTCAAGAGGACCACAACCTTGTCATTGGGTTTGGACTCCTGTGTGCCTCAATGATCCGGACAGCTACGTTGGCTGGAGTCAGGGCTTTAGGCTTTGGTTCTCGGTGGGGTTACCCATGCCAAACAGATCAAAGGGTAGAGGCCAGAGTAAGAGTGGGCCACCAGTCCTCCAGGTTTGAGAGTTCAGATCAGGGCTAACAACCCTCACTGGTCAAAAAAATGTCGTTACAGAAACAACTGAGAGACTTCATCGTTGCTCTAAATGGCAGCAGTGAAATGGGGAGTAAGTAGGTCAGTCTCATCACAATCTGGTCATTTTCATGCCGATTGTTACCAATACTAATCCAAACAGCCACTGCAATCCACCTTCTTTATTGCATCAGTGATGAACACACTCCAGGTACGTGCTGGGGGCAGCCCACCACAGTCACCACGCACCCAGTGCCAACACAGCACTCGCTAACCCTAACCATATGTCTTTGGACTGTGGGAGGAAACCAGAGCACCCGGAGGAAACCCTCACAGTCTCGGGGGTGAACATAGAAAACCTACGGCACAATACAGGCTCTTCAACCCACAAAGCTGTGCCAAACATGTCCTTACCTTAGAAATAACCTAGAGTTACCCATAGCCTCTACTTTACTAAGCTCCATGTACTTATCCAGGAGTCTCTTTAAAGACCCTATCGTATCTGCCTCCACCACCGTCGCTGGCAGCCCGTTCCACTCTGTGTAAAAAAAGTTACCCCTGACATCTCCACTATACTTACTTCCAAGCACCTTAAAACTGTGCCCTCTTGTGCTAGCGCGAATTGAACCCTGCTCCATGCTGTTGTAAAGCATTACACTAACCGTTATCTTCGTGTGTGCCAGCCTAGATTACTAGTCCAGTAAATTCATCACTGAGTCAGACCTCACTCTCACGTCCCTCACACTGAATGATTTACCCCATCACGTACTGAGACTCTGCAACGAGTGTGTTTTAGCCCAGGGACGACATGGTCGTGTGGCGGTTAGTACAATGCTTTATAGGGGCAGCAATCTGGGTTCAATTCCTGCCGCCGTCTGTAAGGAGTTTCCGCATTCTCTCCGTGACCGCGTGCGTTTCCTCCAGCTGCTCCAGGTCCCTCCCACATCCCAAAGACATACAAGTTAGGGTTAGGAAGTTCTGGGCATCCTGTGTTGCTACACAGTACGTGCAGCACATCCTCGGACAGTAAATGATGCATTTCATTGTACGCGTGACAAATAAAGCTAATCGTTAATCTTTAGCATTATAACACTCCTGAGTATTCATCTGCTGAGATTCTACCACCAGCAGGTGTCCGGAAAACCATGCATTAACCTGTGAACACCCTCAATCAATCATCCTCAACCTGTTTGCTCTATTAACTATCCAGTCCAATCGATACAGAGCACTCTCAGTCTATATGTGAACATCTTCAGTATACTGAATCTTACACACATCATTAGCACCTGAACCTCCTCTATTGATACAGGTTATTAACCCCTGAATCTCGTCAACAGATTGCACCCTGTGCATACTGTCAATTAACCCTGATCCCCTCGAAGAATTCCATCAAATACATATATCCTATTAACCCTTGATCCACTTCAATAGACTGATCCACTATTACAACCCAGTCCATTAACTCCTTGCACCCAATAGACCACACTCTGTAGAGCCAACTAACCCCTTGCCATCAAGAGGTCATACCCTGTATAGTTTATTAACCCCTTTTACCCCATAAACCTCACCCTGTTCATAGTCTATTAACAGCTTGTTCCTCATAAGCTGCACACTGAACATAGTGTATTAACCCCTTGCCCTCCATAAAGCACATCCTGAACAGCTTATTAACTTCTTTCACCTCCATAGACTACAGTGTATATTAACCCCTTACTTCCTATAAGCCACATCCTGTACACGATCTATTAACTCCTTGCCCCTATAGTTCACAGCCTATTAATCCCTTGTCCATACAGACAACAGCTTGAAAGTCTTTCAGCCTCTTCCCCCCATAATTCACAGCCTGTAAGGCCATTAACCCCTTTCTCCCTCCCATTGTTTACACCATGTGTCAATTAACCCCTTTCCCCCATAAACCAAGCCATGCACGGTCCACTAACCCTTTGCTCTCCCTACACCACACCCTGACCATAGTCTATTAACCCTCTGCCCCTCCTATACCTGTGAACCGGCCGATGATGGTCGCTGGCTCTGCCTCACCTGTTGGATGTCCCTGTACCGGCTCCGGTCCCTGCCGGTTCCGCACCACCGCAGCCGCCAAACCACACCTGCCCCGCCGGCCGCCGCTCGCTTCTGACTGACAGCGGCCTTCCCACCAATGGCAGGCGAAGGCCAGCGTAAAGGCGGGACTCCAGCCTGCATCGCCGCCAATCAACGCGTCTCTTAGCTCGTGATTGATGGTCGACCCTGGGACACGGTGTGTTTGCCTGTTGCTGCGCAACCGCTGCAGTGATTGACAAGTTTCCCGGGAGGCTGCATTTCTATGGCACCCACCTCATCCCTGATGGGACCGAGCCCCTTCGCCGTGCAGACAGTGTTGGAAATACTGCGATGCACAGAGATATCACTAACTGAGATGCAACCATTTAACCACAGGATACCGAAAACCGACTTCCTCTCCAAGTATTGCAGACATTCAAACTCAGTTCATTCATTCGTTTTGTGCCGTGTCGTATGACGTGGGCGATCATGGTCTTTCCATCGCCATGTTTGTTCATTGCCTTCTTCTGGGCAGGGTCTTTACAAGTCAGGTGACCCCAGCCATTATCAATACTCTTCAGAGATCCTCTACTGCCATGATGAGGCCAAACTCAGGTTGGAGGAGCAACATCTCATATACCGTCTGGGTAGTCTCCAGCCCCTTGGTATGAACATTGAATTCTCCAACTTCCGGTAATTCCCTCCCTCTCCCTTCCCCCATCCCACCTTCACTCTTTCTCCTCTTCTAGCTGCCTATCACCTCTCATGATTCTACCTTCTTCTACTACCCATAGAGCTTTCCCCTTACATTCCTTCTTCACATTTCCTGCCTATCCCCTCCCTGCTTCCCCTCCCCCACCCCTTGATCCCACCCAGGGAGATAGTCACCCCTAGGAGTCGGGAAACAGGTAGTTGGGTGACTGTCAGGAGAGGGAAGGGGAATAGACAGGAAGAGCAGAGCACCCCTGTGGCCGTTCCCATCAACAATAAGTATACTGTTTTGGTTACTGTTGGTGGGGATGACCTACCAGGGACAAGCTGCAGTGGTTGCGTCTTTGGCACCGAGACTGGTCCCTCAGCACAGAAGGGAAGGAGGGAAAAGAGGAGATCTGTAGTGATAGGGGATTCGATAGTTAGGGGGACAGATAGGTGGTTCTGTGGAAGAGATTGAGAATCCTGGATGGTTTGTTGCCTCCCTCGTGCCAGGGTCTGCGATATCTTGGATCATGTTCTCCGTATTCTCAAGAGGGAGGGTGAGCAGCCAGATTCGTGGTCCTTGTAGGGAGCAATGACATGGTTAGGAAGAGTGAGGAGGTCCTGAAAGGTGAGTTTAGAGAGCTAGGTGCCAAGTTAAAGGACAGGACCTCCAGGATAGCAATCTCAGGATTGCTACCAGTGCCACGTGCAGGTGGGTTTAGAAATAGTAAGATAGTGGAGATCAACACATGGCTGAGGACATGGTGCAGGAGGGAAGGCTTCAGATTTATAGATAATCGGGCAGTTTTCCAGGGAAGGTGGGACCTATTCCAGCGGGACGGTTTACATCTGAACTGGAGGGGGACAAATATTCTTGCAGGTAGGTTTGCTAGAGAGGCTCCAGTGGATTTAAACTAGATATAAGGGGGAGGGGAACCAGAGTGTAGGAACAGATGTATGGGGGAAGGAAGAAAAAGAAGACAGTAAAGTTCTTTGTACTGTTAGAGATAAACAGAGAGGAAGAGGTGGAGAGTTTGTTAAATGTATTTATTTTAATGCTAGGAGCATTGTAAGAAAGGTGGATGAGCTTAGAGCATGGACTGATACCTGGAAATATGATGTTGTAGCTATTAGTGAAACATGGTTGCAGGAGGGGTGTGATTGGCAACTAAATATTCCTGGATTTCGTTGCTTTAGGTGTGATAGAATCGGAGGGACAAGAGGGGGAAGTGTTGCGTTACTGGTCAGAGAAAATATTACAGAGGTGCTATGGCAGGATAGATTAGAGGGCTTGTCTAGGGAGACTGTTTGGGTGGAATTGAGGAATGGGAAAGGTGTAGTAACACTTATAGGGGTGTATTACAGACCACCTAATGGAGAGCAAGAATTGGAGGAGCAAATATTTAAGGAGATAGCAGATACTTGTAGGAAGCACAAGGTTGTGACTGTGGGAGATTTTAATTTTCCACACATAGATTGGGAAGCCCATACGGTAAAAGGGATGGATGGTTTGGAGTTTGTAAAATGTGTGCAAGATAGTTTTTTGCAGCAATACATAGAGGTACCAACTAGAGAAGGGGCAGTGTTGGATCTCCTGTTAGGGAATGAAATAGGTCAGGTGACGGAGGTATGTATTGGGGAGCACTTTGGGTCCAGTCATCACAATGCCATTAGTTTCAATATAATTATGGAGAAGGATAGGACTGGACCCAGGGTTGAGATTGTTGATTGGAGAAAGGCTAACTTTGAGGAGATGCGAAAGGATTTAGAAGGAGTGGATTGGGACAATTTGTTTTATGGGAAGGATGTAATAGAGAAATGGAAGTCATTTAAAGGTGAAATTTTGAGGGTACAGAATCTTGATGTTCCTGTTAGGTTGAAAGGAAAGGTTGAAAGTTTGAGAGAGCCGTGGTTTTCAAGGGTTATTGAAAACTTGGTTTGGAAAAAGAGAGATATCTACAATAAATATAGGCAGCATGGAGTAAATGAGGTGCTTGAGGAATGTAAAGAATGTAAGAAGAATCTTAAGAAAGAAATTAGAAAAGCTAAAAGAAGATACGAGGTTGCTTTGGCAAGTAAGGTGAAAATAAGGTGAAAATAAATCCGAAGGGTTTCTACAGTTATATTAATAGCAAAAGGATAGTGAGGGATAAAATTGGTCCCTTAGAGAATCAGAGTGGACAGATATGTGTGGAGCTGAAAGAGATGGGGGAGATTTTGAACAATTTCTTTTCTTCGGTATTCACTAAGGAGAAGGATATTGAATTGTGTAAGGTAAGGGTAACAAGTAGGGGAGTTATGGAAACTATGACGATTAAAGAGGAGGAAGTACTGGCGCTTCTAAGGAATATAAAAGTGGATAAATCTCTGGGTCCTGAGAGGATATTCCCTGGGACCTTGAGGGAGGTTAGTGTAGAAATAGTAGGGGCTCTCAGAAATATTTCAAATGTCATTAGAAACGGGGACGGTGCTGGAGGATTGGCACATTGCTCATGTGGTTCCATTGTTTAAAAAGGGTTCTAAGAGTAAACCTAGCAATTATCGGCCTGTAAGTTTGATGTCAGTGATGGGTAAATTAATGGAAACTATTCTTAGAGATGGTATATATAATTATCTGGATAGACATTGTCTGATTAGGAACAGTCAACATGGATTTGTGTGTGGAAGGTCATGTTTGACAAATCTTATTGAATTTTTTGAAGAGGTTACAAGGAAAGTTGACGAGGGTAAAGCAGTGGATGTTGTCTATATGGACTTCAGTAAGGCCTTTGACAAGGTTCCACATGGAAAGTTAGTTAGGAAGGTTCAATCGTTAGGTATTAATATTGAAGTAGTAAAATGGATTCAACAGTGGCTGGATGGGAGATGCCAGAGAGTAGTGCTGGATAACTGTTTGTCACGTTGGAGGCCGGTGACTAGTGGTGTGCCTCAGAGACCTGTACTGGGTCCAATGTTGTTTGTCATATACATTAATGATCTGGATGAAGGGGTGGTAAATTGGAATAGTAAGTATGCAGATGATATTAAGGTAGGTGGAGTTGTGGATAATGAAGTAGGTTTTCAAAGTTTGCAGAGAGATTTAGGCCAGTTAGAAGAGTGGGCTGAACGATGGCAGATGGATTTTAATGCTGATAAGTGTGAGGTGCTACATTTTGGTAGGAATAATCCAAATAGGACATACATGGTAAATGGTAGGGCATTGAATAATGCAGTAGAACAGAGTGATCTAGGAATAATGGTGCGTAGTTCCCTGAAGGTGGAATCTTATGTGGACAGGGTGGTGAAGAAAGGTTTTGGTATATTGGCCTTTATAAATCAGAGCATTGAGTATAGGAGTTGGGATGTAATGTTAAAATTGTACAAGGCATTGGTAAGGCTGAATTTGGAGTATTGTGTACAGTTCTGGTCACCGAATTATAGGAAAGAGTCAACAAAATAGAGAGAGTACAGAGAAGATTTACTAGAATGTTACCTGGGTTTCAGCACCTAAGTTACAGGGAAAGATTGAACAAGTTAGGTCTTTATTCTTTGGAGCATAGAAGGTTGAGGGGGGACTTGATAGAGGTATTTAAAATTATGAGGGGGATAGATAGAGTTGACATGGATAGGCTTTTTCCATTGAGAGTAGGGAAGATTCAAACAAGAGGACATGCGTTGAGAGTTAGAGGGCATAAGTTTAAGGGTAACATGAGGGAGAATTTCTTTACTCAGAGAGTGGTAGCTGTGTGGAATGAGCTTCCAGTAGAAGTGGTAGAGGCAGGTTCAGTATTGTCATTTAAAGTAAAATTGGATAGGTATATGGACAGGAAAGAAATGGAGGGTAATGGGCTGAGTGCTTGTCGGTGGGACTAGGTGAGAGTAAAGCATTCGGTACAGACTAGAAGGGCTGAGATGGCCAGTTTCCGTGCTGTATTTGTTATATGGTTATATATCTTTCCTCTGATTGGTTTTTCACCTGGCACCTTCCACCCTCCCCCCACCTTCTTTATAGGGCCCCTGCCCCCTCCTTCTTCAGTGCTGACGAAGGCTCTCAGCCTGAAACGTTGACTGTTCATTTCAACGGATGTTGCCTGGCCTGCTGAGTTCCTCCAGCTTGTTTGTACGTGTCTCTTCAGAGATCGTCTGCCTGGCATCGCTGGTCACAAAACCAGGACTGGAGGTCTGCACCGGCTGCTCATACGACAAGGGGTGAGAAGGGGGTTGCTAGCAGGTGTTTGACCAAGGGTGACCTGCAGGCTAGAGGAGGGGAGGAGCACCTTTCCCCTCCTTTGGTGGAAACGTATGTCACCCGCCAGCCACTCAATGGCCACTTTATTAGGTACACCCGTACCCCAGCTCATCAATGCAAAATTTAGTGGCAGGAACTCCATGCATAAAAGCATGCAGACACTGTCAAAAGATTCAGTTTCTCAGACCAAAAATCAGAATGTGGAAGAAATGTGATCTAAGTGACTTTGATCTTGGAAAGATTTTTGGTGCCAGATGGGGTGGTTTGAGTATCTGAGAAACTGCTGATTTCCTGGGATATTCACACACAACCGTCTGTAGAGTTTACACAAAACAACCGAGCAGCAGTTCAGTGGGTTAAAACATCTTGTTAATGGGAGAGGGCAGAGGAGAACGGTCAGACTGGTTCAAGCTGACGGGAAGGAGACAGTAACTCAAACAACCACACATTACAACAGTGATGGGGCGAATGAGGTGTCCAGGGAGGTGTGGCACCACTGGTGAAGGTGCTTGTCGTGTCCATTCTGGGGCAGCTCACTCACCTTTGGTGCCCACCAGACACTGAGATCTCACCTGTGGCTCCAAGTAGCTGTGTGCATGTGACAGTGGCCACACCCTGGTGCACCGGTTCAGACAGACAGACCGACAGACAGACAGACTTACTTTATTGATCCCGAGGGAAACTGGGTTTCGTTACAGCCGCACCAACCAAGAATAATGTCGAAATATAGCAATATAAAACCATAAATAATTTCTAGGTGGAAATAAGTCCAGGACCAGCCTATTGGCTCAGGGTGTCTGATACTCCGAGGGGGGAGTTGTAAAGTTTGATGGCCACAGGCAGGAATGACTTCCCATGACGCTCAGTGTTACATCTCGGTGGAATGAGTCTCTGGCTGAATGTACTCCTGTGCCTAACCAGTACATTATGGAGTGGATGGGAGACATTGTCCAAGATGGCATGCAACTTGGACAGCATCCTCTTTTCAGACACCACTGTCAGAGAGTCCAGTTCCACCCCCACAACATCACTGGCCTAAGGAATGAGTTTGTTGATTCTGTTGGTGTCTGCTACCCTCAGCCTGCTGCCCCAGCACACAACAGCAAACATGATAGCACTGGCAACCACAGCCTCATAGAACATCCTCAGCATCGTCCGGCAGATGTTAAAGGACCTCAGTCTCCTCAGGAAGTAGAGATGGCTCTGACCCTTCTTGTAGACAGTCTTAGTGTTCTTTGACCAGTCCAGTTTATTGTCCATTCGTATCCCCAGGTATTTGTAATCCTCCACCATGTCCACACTGACCCCCTGGATGGAAACAGAGGTCACCGGTGCCTTAGCCCTCCTTCGATAGGTGGGCAAAGCAAGTGAGGACAGCCGATGGTCTCATACCCCAGTGAGATAGGGACCTGCCTGTCTGACCATCCAAAGTCAACTCCGGTGGTCTGGGTGGATGAGAGCTACAGAGAGATCCAACGGCCAGGAAGGTGGTTCTGTGGGGAGCGAACGGCAAAACAAGACACAGAAGACGTCATGGTTACCCACTGCAACCGAGGAAGACCCCAGTTTGTTCGTAGCACTGGACCCAGACTTCCAAGATCGAGAGAGTGGAACCGCCCCAGTGCAACGGCTTTTCCACTTAAACACTCTCCCGCATGTCAGACAGGATGAACAACCACCACAACAGTAGTGTGCAGAACATCGCTGAACATACAACACGTTGAATTCTGAAGTGGACGGGCTACATCAGCAGATAACCACACCAGTTGCCAAGATATTTAGAGGAATAGACAGAGTGGACAGCCAGCGCCTCTTCCCCAGGGCACCACTGCTCAGCACAAGAGGACATGGCTTTAAGGTAAAGGGAGCGAAGTTCAAGGGGGATATTAGAGGAAGGTTTTTCACTCTAATATTCAAGGGGGATATTTCACTCAGAGAGTGGTTGGTGCGTGGTATTCACTGCCTGAGTCAGTGGTGAAGGCAGATACACTAGTGAAATTTAAGAGACTACTGGACAGGTTTATGTAGGAATTTAAGGTGGGGGTTTATATGGGAGGCAGGGTTTGAGGGTCGTTACAACATTGTGGGCCGAAGGGCCTGTACTGTTCTATGTTCTATACATGGTGTCCACTGAGTGCAGTTCTCAATGATTTAGAGGGCCTGAGGTCACCTACAGGTGGGACTGGCTGGGGTAAGAACTCAGTGGCACAGACAGCAGATGCTGGAGGAACTCAGCAGGTCAGGCAGCGTCCATGGAGGGGACTAAGCTGTCAATGTTCTGGGCTGAAACCCTTCACCAGGACTGGGAAAGAAGGGGGAGGAAGCCAGAATAAGGGGGAGGGGGGAATACAAGCTGGCAGGTGATAGGTGAGACCAAGTGAGGGGGCAAAGGGGATAAAATAAGAAGCTGGGAGACGATAGATGGAAGGGGTAAATGGTTGAAGGTATCTGATTGGGGAGGAGAGTGGACCATGGGAGAAAGGGAAGGAGCAGGAACCAGAGGGAGGTGATGGGCGGGGGTGGGGAAAGGAGGAGTGTGGAGGTGAGAAGGCAACTAGAACGAGGAATGGTAAAATTCAGAAGGGGAAGTGGGAGAAATGTTAGAGAAACCGATGCTCGTGGAGGCTACCCAGACGGAATATGAGGTGTTGCTCCTCCGAACTCAGTGTGACCTCATTCTACCAGCAGAAGACATCATGGATAGACCGATGTGAATGGGAGGGCAGATTGAAATGGGTGACCACCAGGAAATTCCACCTTTGTGGCAGATGGCATGAAGGTGCTCGATGAACCTACGACCCAGTGTCACCAGTGTAGATGAGGCCACACTGGGAGCCACCAGATACACGGGATGACCACAACTGACTCGCAAATGAGCCATCACCTCACCTGGAAGGACTGCTTTTTAATGGCAGATTGGAGGGATGGGGATGGTGGGGGTGATAGCTGGTAAAAAGAGAAGAGAATGGGGGATGGGGGGCGGAAGCAAAAGCTGAGAGTGATGGGTGGATCCGGGTGAGGGGGAGTGATAGGCAGACGGAGGAGGGGATAGTGGGAATAGTGACAGAGACTGGGAGGGGATGGGTGGATCCGGGTGAGGGAGAGTGATGGACGGACAGAGTTGGGGATAGTGGGAATAGTGACAGAGACTGGGAGGTGATGGGTGGATCTGGGTGAGGGAGAGTGATAGGCAGACGGAGGAGGGGATAGTGGGAATAGTGACAGAGACTGGGAGGGGATGGGTGGATCCGGGTGAGGGAGAGTGATGGACGGACAGAGTTGGGGATAGTGGGAATAGTGACAGAGACTGGGAGGTGATGGGTGGATCTGGGTGAGGGGGAGTGATAGGCAGACGGAGGAGGGGATAATGGGAATAGTGACAGAGACTGGGAGGGGATGGGTGGATCCGGGTGAGGGAGAGTGATGGACGGACAGAGGAGGGGATAGTGGGAATAGTGACAGAGACAGGGAGGTGATGGGTGGATCCGGGTGAGGGGGAGTGATGGACGGACAGAGTTGGGGATAGTGGGAATAGTGACAGAGACTGGGAAGTGATGGGTGGATCCAGGTGAGGGGGAGTGATGGATGGACGGAGTTGGGGATAGTGGGAATAGTGACAGAGACTGGGAAGTGATGGGTGGATCCAGGTGAGGGGGAGTGATGGACGGACGGAGTTGGGGATAGTGGGAATAGTGACAGAGACTGGGAGGTGATGGGTGGATCCGGGTGAGGGGGAGTGATGGACGGACGGAGGAGGGGATAGTGGGAATAGTGACAGAGACTGGGAGGGGATGGGTGGATCCAGGTGAGGGAGAGTGATAGGCAGACAGAGGAGGGGATAGTGGGAATAGTGACAGAGACTGGGAGGGGATGGGTGGATCCGGGTGAGGGGGAGTGATGGACGGACGGAGGAGGGGATAGTGGGAATAGTGACAGAGACTGGGAAGTGATGGGTGGATCCGGGTGAGGGGGAGTGATGGACGGACAGAGGAGGGGATAGTGGGAATAGTGACAGAGACTGGGAGGTGATGGGTGGATCCGGGTGAGGGAGAGTGATAGGCAGACAGAGGAGGGGATAGTGGGAATAGTGACAGAGACTGGGAGGGGATGGGTGGATCCAGGTGAGGGAGAGTGATGGACGGACAGAGGAGGGGATAGTGGGAATAGTGACAGAGACTGGGAGGTGATGGGTGGAGATGACAACTGGTTGCCATCTGTGATTGTGGAGTCTGATAGGAGAGGAAGGTGGAGTGTGGAACCAAATAAAGGGAGGTGGGAAACAGTGTCGGGGAGGGGGTAGGGGGTGGTGGGAGCAGGGAGCCAGTGAGCAATGAGCAGATTAGATTAGATTTATTTATATGTAGAGATACCGCACAATAACAGGCCCTTCCAGCCCAATGAGCCCATGCCCTCAATTACACCCAGACGACCGATTAACCTATTAACCCGTACATCTTTGGACTGTGGGAGGAAACTGGAGCACCCAGAGGAAACCCACGTGGTCACGGGGAGAACGTGCAAGCTCCTTACAGACAGCGGTGGGAATTGAACATGGGTTGCTGTTGCTGTAACTCTAACTGCTCTGCTACTGTACCAAACGTGAGGTGTTTCTGCATTCCAGCATCTGCGGTCTCTTGTCTGTCATAATCAGCAGCAATAAGCAATCAGATTCAGGCACCACGCTCGCAGTTTGTGGCACCTTGCTGTGCACAGACTGGCTCTGGTGGCGACCAGTTTATTGGTGCTAGTGCACCTTTAGGTGAAGCCCCTGTCGGAGCCGGGGACTGGGACTTGGGAGCCTCAGGAAAGCACAGACAAGTTCCGCCTGGGAGGACTGATCCCTTTCCGCACCCCGTGATACTCCTGTCCTGGCTGCAGTGATCTGCCACTGCTTTTTGCAACTCGGGCAGTGGAATTCCCTCCTCGCAAACATCTGACGTCCGGTTTGGCTGCTGGCCAGAGCTCGCTTACAGCTCGGTGCCGCAACCCGCTCTCAGATTTCTAGGCTTTTGTACCTTCTTGCCGACGGAGGGGTTGGGGGAGTATGATTGATTGTGTTTTGGTTCACTGCAGTTTTGTGATGTTCTGTGCTGTTGCTAACTTTCATGGCATTCCTATAAGTTGGTACATGGACCTTATGTGAACTTGTACATCTTCAGAATAATATTTTTTGGACCTGGTAATATTACTTTATGTGTCATATGTGAAACATGTATTGTGCTTTGCACCTTAATCCCTGAGGAATAATGCTTCATTTAGCTGTATACATGTATACAGTCGAAAGACAATAAACATGATTTAAAACTTGAAATTTTGATACCTTTTGTAGGTACGACTGTGGCAATTACCTCCACTGCAAGAGATCTCTCTGAGGCAATGCTGGCAGCTGGCCACAAGATGGAGGCCTTGAGCCAGAATCACAGAATAGAACATCAAACCATTTATCAGTGTGTACAACAGAATTAACGGCAATATCGAGTGCATTATCTTGGATAGAAGAAAATAATGTCAAAAGGCTGTAATCTGTTCAGACAGTTTGTCTGCATTAATCTCTATCAAATCAAGAAAATTAGAAAGTAGACAAGATATTTTATTGGAGATTCTATGCAAGTTGTATATACTGACTGAAAATGGAGTAGAAGTCAGCTTCCTTTGGGTTCCTGCTCATTGTGGTGTGGAGGGTAATGAAAAAGTGAACATTATTGCTAAACAATCACTCAAATCATCTATAATAGAGGTCCAGATCCCTCTAAGCAAAGCAGGTCAAAATTGTTATAAAAGCACGTATTGAGGAGACATGGCAGAAGCATTGGGATGAGAGTGAAACAGGGAGACAATTGTACAAAATACAAAGGCAAGCCAGATACCAAAGAATCCCAGGTGGGCATAGAAAGATAGAAGTGATCATCAGTCGTTTAAGAATTGGTCACACAAGTCTTAATTACACATTATACAAAATAGGGAAACATCCAACTGGGTTGTGTGAATACTGTAATCAGCCAGAAACAGTCGAACATGTATTGATAAAATGTAAGGAGTATGAAAGAGAAAGAGTGAAGATGATAGCAGCGCTTCAGATAAACAAAAAAACTGCTGTGGGTGTAGAAGACATTTTAGGTTGGAGTTCAAGAGAAATACAGACCTATATCATGAAGTATCTGAAAGGCTCTGGTTTATTATATAGAACTTAGGGAATGCAATTCTTTTCATTCCTCCTGTTTATCAAACGATCCACACACTCCAGTCCAGTAGGTGGCGGTAATGCACCTTAAAGCTGGTTTGCCAACACAAGAAGAAGAATCACAGAATCGGCAAGACCTGTGCTCGAAGTTTATTTGAAGACGGCAGCTCCTGTTCCACCCCCACCCTCCCCTAATTCCCCTGTTTCCCTCTCAGTCCTGATGAAGGGTCCCGGCATGAAACATCAACAGTCCATTTCCTTCTGCAGATGCTGTTTGACCAGCTGAGTTCCTCCAGCATTTCGTGTGTATTGTTCAGGGTTTCAAACATCTGCAGAATCTCGTGTTCTGGAGTAATGGAGTGTTCACGGGTTTGGACATCGGATGGTGGAGGGAAAGAAGCTCTTCCTGAATCATTGAGTCAGGGTCTGTTAAAAGTAAAAGGGTTTTACAGAGATTGTGACTTCCGGTCAAATTGCTGCCAGTGATCAACGATTCCTGGGATGACATCTTTCCGATAGCAATTTATAAGAAGATAAGAAATAGGAGTAGGTGTAGGCCATCTTAATAACCTTAAAAGGGTTGCACCTTAACAGGCGGGGGACCAGCATTCTGGCAGGCAGGTTTGCCACTGCTACACGGGTGTGTTTAAACTAATAAGTGGGGGGGAGGAGACAAACTGGAAATATAAAGATGGAGTTAAAGGGAAAGTGAAAATAGGAAAAGTTAAAAAGGACAACAGAATCAATGGAGCAGAAACTTCAAGAAGACATCATACAATATGGTCAAGTGAAATAGGAATTGATATGAAAGGTGAGGGGAGTAACGAATTAAAAGTATATATGAATGCACGAAGTATAAGGAATAAAGCAGATGAGCTTGAGGCTCAGTTGGAAATTGGCAAGTACGATGTTGTGGGAATAACAGAGACATGGCTTCAAGCGGACAGGGCCTGGGAAATGAATATTCAAGGATATACATCTTATCGAAAGGACAGACTGAGGGGCAGAGGGGTTGGGGTGACTCTGCTGGTGAGGAATGATATTCAGTCCCTTGCGAGGAGGGACATAGAATCAGGGGATGTAGAGTCAGTATGGATAGAACTGAGAAATTCTAAGGGTAGAAAGACCCTATTGGGAGTTATCTACAGGCTCCCAAATAGCAGTCTGGATGCAGGGTGTAAGTTGAATGAAGAGTTAAAATTGGCATGTCGCAAAGGTAATGATACAGCTGTCACGGGGGATTTCAACATGCAGGTAGACTGGGAGAATCAGAATGGTACTGAACCCCAAGAAAGGGAGCTTGTGGAGTGCCTCCGAGATGGATTCTTAGAACAGCTTGTACTGGAGCCTACCAGAGAGAAGGCAATTCTAGATTTAGTGTACAATGAATCGGATTTGATCAGGGACCTCGAGGTAAAGGAACCATTAGGAGGTAGTGACCATAATATGATATGTTTTAACCTACAATTTGAGAAGGAGAAGGGAAAATCGGATGTGTCAGTATTACAGTTGAACAAAGGGAACTATGGAGCTATGAGGGAGGAGCTGGCCAAAGTTCAATGGAACAATACCCTAGCAGGGAAGACAGTGGAACAACAATGGCAGATATTTCTGGGAATAATGTAGAAGGTGCAGGATCGGTTCATTCCAAAGAGGAAGAAAGATCCTAAGGGGAGTAAGGGGAGGCCATGGCTGATGAGGGAAGTAAAGGACAGTGTAAAAATAAAAGAGAAGTATAACATAGCAAAGATGAGCGGGAAACCGGAGGACTGGGAAGCTTTTAAAGAGCAACAGATAACAAAAAAGGCACTACGCCAAGAAAAAACGAGGTTCAAAGGTAAACTAGCCAAGAATATAAAGGAGGATAGTAAAAGCTTCTTTAAGTATGTGAATAGCAAAAAAATAGTTAAGACCAAAATTGGGCCACTGAAGACAGAAACGGGTGAATTTATTATGGGGAACAAGGAAATGGCAGATGAGTTGAACAGTTACTTTGGATCTGTCTTCACTAGGGAAGACACAAATGATCTCCCAGATGTAATAGTGGCCAAAGGAACTAGGGTAATAGATGAACTGAAGGAAATTTATATTAGGCAAGAAACGGTGTTGGATAGACTGTTGAGTCTGAAGGCTGATACGTCCCTGGGACTGATGGTCTGCATCCCAGGGTACTTAAAGAGATGGCTCTAGAAATCTTGGATGCATTGGTAATCATTTTCCAATGTTCTGTAGATTCAGGAACAGTTCCTGAGGATTTGAGGGTGGCTAATGTTGTCCCACTTTTCAAGAAAGGAGGGAGAGAGTAAACAGGGAATTATAGACCAGTTAGCCTGACGTCAGTGGTGGGAAAAATGCTGGAGTCAATTATAAAAGAGGAAATTATGACACATTTTGATAGCAGTAGATGGATCAGTCCAAGTCAGCATGGATTTATGAAGGGAAAATCATGCTTGACTAATCTTCTGGAATTTTTTGAGGATATAATTATGAAAATGGACAAGGGAGAGCCAGTGGATGTAGTGTACCTGGACTTTCAGAAAGCCTTTGATAAAGACCCACAGAGGAGATTAGTGGGCAAAATTAGGGCACATGGTATTGGGGGCAGAGTACTGACATGGATTGAAAATTGGCTGGCTGACAGGAAACAAAGAGTAGTGATTAATGGGTCCCTTTCGGAATGGCAGGCTGTGACCAGTGGGGTACCACAATGTTCAGTGCTGGGACCACAGCTGTTTACAATATACATTAATGATTTAGATGAAGGAATTAAAAGTAACATTAGCAAATTTGCTGATGACACAAAGCTGGGTGGCAGTGTGAAATGTCAGGAGGATGTTATGAGAATGCAGGGTGACTTGGACAGGCTAGGTGAGTGGGCGAATGTATGGCAGATGCAGTTTAATGTGGATAAATATGAGGTTATTCACTTTGGTGGCAAGAACAGGAAAGCAGATTACTATCTAAATGGAGTCAAGTTAGGAAAAGGGGAAGTACAATGAGATCTAGGTGTTCTTGTACATCAGTCAATGAAAAAAAGCATGCAGGTACAGCAAGCAGTGAAGAAAGCTAATGGCATGCTGGCCTTTATAACGAGGAATTGAGTATAGGAGTAAAGAGGTCCTTTTGCAGTTGTACAGGGCCCTGGTGAGATCCCACCTGAAGTACTGTGTGCAGTTTTGGTCTCCAAGTTTGAGGAAGGACATTCTTGCTATTGAGGGAGTGCAGCGTAGGTTCACAAGGTTAATTCCTGGGATGGCGGGACTGTCATATGTTGAAAGGTTGGAGCGACTGGGCTTGTATACACTGGAATTTAGAAGAATGAGAGGGGATCTGATTGAGACATATAAGATTATTAAGGGATTAGACACGCTGGAGGCAGGAAGCATGTTCCCACTGATGGGTGAGTCCAGAACTAGAGGCCACAGTTTAAGAATAAGGGGTAGGCCATTTAGAACAGAGATGCGGAAAAACTTTGTCACCCAGAGAGTGGTGGATATGTGGAATGCTCTGCCCTAGAAGGCAGTGGAGGCCAAGTCTCTGGATGCATTCAAGAGAGAGTTAGATAGAGCTCTTATAAATAGCGGGGTCAAGGGATATGGTGAGAGGGCAGGAACGGGGTACTGATTGTGTATGATCAGCCATGATCACAGTGAATGGCGGTGCTGGCTAGAAGGGCCGAATGGCCTACTCCTGCACCTACTGTCTATTGCCTATTATCTAGCCCGTTGAGTCTGTTCTGCCATTCAATAAGATCATGGCTGATCTGGCCATGGACTTATCTCCACCTACCTGCCTTTTCCCCCATAACCATTAATTCCCCTACTATTCAAAAATCTATCCAACCTTGTCTTAAATATATTTACTGAGGAAGCCTCCACTGCTTCAATGGGCAGAGAATTCCACAGATTCACCACTCTCTGGGAAAAGCAGTTCCTCCTCATCTCCGTCCTAAATCTACTCCCTCAGATCTTGGTGTTTTGTCCCCTAGTTCTAGTCTCACTTACCAGTGGAAACAGCCTTCCTGCCTCTATCTTATTTATCACTTTCATAATTTTATATATTTCTATAAGATTTCCTCTCATTCTTCTGAATTCCAGCAAATACAGTCCCAAGTGACTCAATCTCTCATAATTTAACCCCCTCATCCCTGGAATCAACCTGGTGAACCTCCTCTGCACCACCTCCAAAGCCAATATATCCTTCCTTAAGTAAAGAGACCAGAACTGCACACAGTACTCCAGGTGCGGCCTCACCAGTACCCTGTATAGTTGCAACATAATCTCCCTGTTCTTAAATTTAATCCCTCTAGCAATAAAGGCCAACATCCCATTGCCTTCTTGATAGCCTGCTGCACCTGCAAACCAACTTTTTGCAATTCATGCACAAACGCTCCCAAGTCCCTCTGCACAGCAGCATGCTGCAATTTTTTACCATTTAAATAATAATCTGATCTTCCATTATTCCTTCCAAAGTGGATGAGCTTATATTTGCCAACATTGTATTCCATCTGCCAGACCCTTGCCCGCTCACTTAATCTATCTATATCCCTCTGCAGACTCTGTATCCTTGGCACAATTTGCTTTTCCACTCAATTTAGTATCATCAGCAAACTTAGGTACTCTACACTTGGTCTCTGCAATTATTTCACCTTTTCTATGCCATCTGCTTGTCCTGTTTGTCTTGCTTGTGTTACAGAACCTGTTGGCACAGGTCAGAGGCCACTCTATACAGAAGGACCGAGTTTGTGTTGCAGCTCTGCCAAGATGTTTCCAGTACTCTGAGATTTATGTGATTATTGGTTTCCTTCATTTGTGGGTGACTGGTGGGTGGGTGATCTGTTAATATTTTGTGTCTGGAGGTAGGGGGTTTGAGGAGCTTTGATGCTATTGTCGCTGTTATTTCTTGTGAGTGAGGAGGTCAAGGATTGTTACTGTTGCTGTTTTTTTGCTGCGGGGGCGATTTGGGGGTCCACAAGTTTCGTTCCTTTTCCTTTTGTGCTGGGGAGTGGAATTAATGACTTTTCTTTTATCAACCCCCATGGTCTTTCTATATTTAATGGCCATCTGGAGAAGACAAATATCAGAGTTGTATTGTACATACATACTTTGACAATAAACAGAACCTTTGAAAACAACAAAACATAGAGTGAAATATGTCGTTTGTGTCAATGACCTACACCATCCAGTGATCGCGTTGCTGACTCTAACCCAAAGGTCTTTGGACTGTGGGAGGAAACCCACGCGGTCACGGGAAGAATGCAAAAACTCCTCACGGACAGCGGTGGAAATTGAACCCCGATCGCCAATGCTGTAAGCGTTATGTTGACTGTTATGATACCGAGCCACCCCTGGGGTTCTTCATGCTTTTGTACCTCCTCCCTGATGGGAGTAACACATCAAGGGTGTGTATTTGATGCTGAGGATCCTTAGTGAGTGTTGCCACCTTCTTGGGGTACGATTAGTCAACCCACCCCGGGCCACACACCATCCGGACACTGGCCCACAATTGCACTTCCTCTGTGGATTCTCAACTCCCACTCCATATTTATGGGGTGGTCCTGCACTGGATGCCAGATTATCCGACTGGCTCGCACCTGAGGAGAGGGGACCAGAGTTTGCCTCGTTCACCCACTCATTTGCATCCTCAGCGTCACCTATGGAAGGGATACCTGCATCACCTACATATGACCAGGATTGGACCATTTGGCCCATCGAGTCTGCGCTGCCATTCCATCACTGCTAAATATTATCCCTCTTAACCCCGTTCTCCTGCCTTCTCCCTGTCACTTTTGACACCCCGACTAATCAACCTCTGCTTTGTCTGTGGCAATGAGTTCCACAGATTTGCCAACTCTGACCAATGAAGTTCCTCCTAATCTCTGTTTTAAAGGGACAGCCCTCTAATCCAAGGCTGTACCCTGTGATAGGCTCCTCCATTATCAGAAATATCCTCTCCACTTCCACTCTATCTAGCACTTCCAATATTCAACATGTTTCAGTGAGGTCCCCCTCATTCTTCTGAAGTCCAGTGACTACAGGCCCAAAGACATCAAACACTCCTCGTATTCAGAGAAGACACACTAGAATGATTCCGGGAATGAGAGGGTTAACATACGAGGAACCTTTGACTGCTTTTGGACTGTACTCCTTGGAGTTTAGAAGAATGAGGGGGGACCTCATAGAAACATTTCGAATATTGAAAGGTATGGACAGAGTGGATGTGGCAAAGTTGTTTCCCATGGTGGTGGAGTCTAGTATGAGAGGACACGACATGAGGATTGCAGGGCGCCCATTCAGAACAGAGATGTGAAAAAAAATTTTTAGCCAGAGGATGGTGAATCTATGGAATTTGTTGCCATGGGCGGCAGGGGAGGCCAAGTCATTGGGTGTATTTAAGGCAGAGATTGATAGGTATCTGAGTAGTCAGGGCATCAAAGGTTATGGTGAGAAGGCGGGGGAATGGGACTAAAGGGGACATTGGATCAGCTCAGGATGAAATGGAGGAGCAGACTCGATGGGCCAAATGGCCGACTTCTGCTCCTTTGTCTTTGGTCTATATTAGCACGTTAATTCCCGGATCATTCTCATGAATGCCCTCGAGACCGTCTCCGATGCCAGCACATCTTCTCTTATGTTTGCCATGTAATTTGTCAACGGGCTGTGGGACTTTGCTCTGCGTGGAAAGATGGCTCCTGTTTTAGGCCGGACTTGGGTACAAGTTTCCAGTGCATAACCTTGGACTCAGAGATACAGGGCGATAGTGTAATGAGCTCTTCCGGCCAGTGCGGGGCGCCGGAGAGCATTGGGCGCCGAGGTTTTCAGAGCACCTCAACGGTTAATTATTGTTTAACGAGAGTCATTAATCATTTAGATTTCCTTGTGTTTTTCTTGCGTGACTCACTCTTTGTAAAGCAGTCTCCTGGTGCTTTTTGTGTAAACTTGTTGCCGTTTATTTTGAAAGGCTGGGTGATTTTATGCTTCTTGTATTATTTAAGCGGACCGCTAACCGCAGGGTCCTAGTTTTGAGAATGGTGTACCTCATGGTGTGTTCAGCTGAGCCTCCCACGTTCTGTTGGAATTCTTGTGAATAAACCTTGGTTGCCTTCTGTACATTGGTCTGTCTTTCCTCCGCACTTGGGTTCCGACTGTACAAGTACAGCAGGCCCTTCAGCCCATCCAGTCCATGCTGACCACAATGCCAACTCAGCTCGTCCCAGATTCCTGTGAACAGCCACATCTCTCCAAGCCCGAACACTCAACGTACCTGTCCAAGTGCTTCTGAGAAGGTGGATCTCCCTCGACCACTTCCTCAGGCAGCTCGTTCGGCACACTCACCACTCCCTGTGTGGAAAAAAAAACTCCCCCCAGGTCCCTTTTCAATTTTACCCTCCCACACCCTTCAGTTTTGGACTCCCCCCCCCCCCCCCACACACACACACTAAGGATAAATCTGTGCACAAACACCTCTATAAGAATGTTTCTCATTCTCCTCTGTACCACAAGATGTAGACGCAGAATCGGGCCATTCGGCCCATCCGGTCTGCTCCGCCATTCCGTCATGGCTGAATTATTATCCCTCTCACCCTTCTCCCTTTATCCCTCTCAGCCTTCTCCCCATAACCTTTGCCTCTCTTCCCCATCAGCCTCCCCTTTAATACGCCCAGTGACACGGCCTCCACAGCCGCCCGTGGCAAAGGATTCCACGGACTCGCCACTTTCTCGCTACTCATCAGTGGACTCTCCATTATGTCCCCCCAGATTCCACACACAACCCACAGTGGGCAGCTAACCCACCGACTCGCGCGTCGCGGAAAGTGGGAAGGACTCGGGGGGGGGGGGGGGAGGGGGAAACACGCGCAGTCACTGGGGGCCGTGCAAACTCCGCACAGACAGGCAGGTTAGGACCGGAGCCGGCTGTCTGGAAGCGTGAGGTCTGGGAGGGGAGCCGGGATCTCGCCACTCTTTAAACGGAAATCTGTACAACATCCCGAGCGAGTTGTCGACTCGCTTCGTGTTTGAGCCGGTGCCCGCGTTCAGCTTCCCCCGCTTCTTCAAGCAGTTGGTGCGAGAGCTATGGCTCGCCGCCCAGAATCTGACTCCCTACGCGCAGCGATCGCAGCCGCCCGCTGGAGCTGCCAGCACTGACACTGTGGCGATGTACCTCCCTCGCCTCCTCACCCCGCATTCTGGCAACACGTCCTGGCTTGCGAAATTCGCCAGCTTTGGCACTCTCGGCTCCCCGGAGCGCAGATCTCTGATGAGCTCAGGAAACCATGCAGAGCCTGTAAAACGCAAACCTCCATGGAGTGCAGGACTGCGGAATGCAAGACTCTGCAGAGAAGGTTTGTCGAGTCTGTGGGACGCTGGTCTTTGGAACGCAGGACTGTGGGGCTCTGGTCTTTGGAACGCAGGACTGTGGGGTGCTGGTCTTTGGAACGCAGGACTGTGGGGCTCTGGTCTTTGGAACGCAGGACTGTGGGGTTCTGGTCTTTGGAACGCAGGACTGTGGGGCTCTGGTCTTTGGAACGCAGGACTGTGGGACGCTGGTCTTTGGAACGCAGGACTGTGGGGCTCTGGTCTTTGGAACGCAGGACTGTGGGGTGCTGGTCTTTGGAACGCAGGACTGTGGGGCTCTGGTCTTTGGAACGCAGGACTGTGGGGTGCTGGTCTTTGGAACGCAGGACTGTGGGGCTCTGGTCTTTGGAACGCAGGACTGTGGGGTGCTGGTCTTTGGAACGCAGGACTGTGGGGCTCTGGTCTTTGGAACGCAGGACTGTGGGGCTCTGGTCTTTGGAACGCAGGACTGTGGGGCTCTGGTCTTTGGAACGCAGGACTGTGGGGTGCTGGTCTTTGGAACGCAGGACTGTGGGGCTCTGGTCTTTGGAACGCAGGACTGTGGGGTGCTGGTCTTTGGAACGCAGGACTGTGGGGCTCTGGTCTTTGGAACGCAGGACTGTGGGGTGCTGGTCTTTGGAACGCAGGACTGTGGGGCTCTGGTCTTTGGAACGCAGGACTGTGGGGCTCTGGTCTTTGGAACGCAGGACTGTGGGGTGCTGGTCTTTGGAACGCAGGACTGTGGGGCTCTGGTCTTTGGAACGCAGGACTGTGGGGTGCTGGTCTTTGGAACGCAGGACTGTGGGGTGCTGGTCTTTGGAACGCAGGACTGTGGGGCTCTGGTCTTTGGAACGCAGGACTGTGGGGCGCTGGTCTTTGGAACGCAGGACTGTGGGGCTCTGGACTTTGGAACGCAGGACTGTGGGGTTCTGGTCTTTGGAACGCAGGACTGTGGGGTGCTGGTCTTTGGAACGCAGGACTGTGGGGCTCTGGTCTTTGGAACGCAGGACTGTGGGGTGCTGGTCTTTGGAACGCAGGACTGTGGGGCTCTGGTCTTTGGAACGCAGGACTGTGGGGTGCTGGTCTTTGGAACGCAGGACTGTGGGGCTCTGGACTTTGGAACGCAGGACTGTGGGGTTCTGGTCTTTGGAACGCAGGACTGTGGGGTGCTGGTCTTTGGAACGCAGGACTGTGGGGCTCTGGACTTTGGAATGCAGGACTGTGGGGTGCTGGTCTTTGGAACGCAGGACTGTGGGGCGCAGCATTAGGAGCCTGGAGAACTCTTGGACGCAGGGTATATCTTGCCACGCAATCTTCTCTGAACCAAGATCAGACCTGAACTAACCCCCTACAAACTCACACAGCAACCTAATTTTGATTCCCCACTGAATCATGAGAGCCGACGGGTAGTGGAATGGCATCCGGACTTTGAGACCAGTTGGTTCGGGTTCGAATCTGGCCGGCTCCTTTCAACGCTTTCCATCTGTGCTGGGTAGAGCGTCGAGTTAGTAACTCGTAAGAAAAAAAACAGACAAAATACTAAAGAATTGGCAAGGTTGCCACGCGACGTGCCACGAGGCGCAGAGAGGCATATATCCTCAGTGTCCACTTTACTTGATAGTTTCTGGACTGACTAAGGAGGCCCGTCCGCTTCGAGGATTGACAAGTACAGTCAGAGATACTCTTCTACACACCACTGTTGTAACGTGTGGTTGTCTGAGTTACTGTCACCTTCCTGTCAGCTGGAACCAGTCTGGCCATTGTCCTCTGACCTCTCTCATTAACAAGGCATTTTCACCCACAGAGCTGCCGTTCTCTGGATGTTTTTTTTTGTTTTTCACACCATTCTCTGTAAACTCTTGAGACTGTTGTGCGTGAGAATCCCAGGACATCAGCAGATTCTGTGATACTCAAACCACCCTGTCTGGCACCAACAATCATTCCACAGTCAAAGTCACTTGGGTCACATTTCTTCCCCATTCTGATGTTTGGTCTGAGCATCATCTGAACCTCTTGACCGTGTCTGCTTGCTTTTATACATTGAGTAGTTGCCACATGATTGGCTGAATAGATATTTGTATTAATGAGCAGGTGTACCTAATAAAGTGGCCAATATAAAGTGCATAGGGCCAGGATGGAAATGCAGCTTTAAACTAATTAGGTGGGAGAGAAGTTTAAAGAAGATTTTAAAGTTAAGTTTTTACACCGAGAATGGTAGGTGTCTTGAATGTGCTTCCACAAACTGACACGATAGCAACAGTGACAAGGCAATGAATCAGGTGCATGCACAGACAGGGAAAGGTGGGATTAAGAGTGGGGGGTCTCACATATCAAAAGGGCTAGATAAAGTGGATGTGGTGGGGATGTTTCCTACAGAGGGAGAGTCTAGGATCAGAGGGCACAGCTGCAGAATACAAAAACATCCTTTTAGAACAGAGGTGAGTTGGAATTTCTTTAGCCAGAGGGCAGTGAATCTGTGGAAGCCAAGACACTGAGTATATTTAAAGTGGAAGTTGGTTACTTTTTGTTTTTCACAAGATTCTCTGTAAACTCCAGATTCTGTCGTGTTTGAAAATTCCAGGAGATCAACAATTTCTGAGATATTCAAACCACCCCATCTGGCACCAAAAGTCATTCCACAGTCACAGTGGAAGTTGATAGATTCTTGATTATTAAGGGTGTCAAAGGTTATGGGGAGAAGAGAGGAGGATAGAGTTGAGACGGATAGTAAGTCAGCCATGATGGAAAACACGGAGCAGACTTGATGGGCCGATTGGCTTAAATCTGCTCCTATGTCTTATGGCCTTATGGTCTAGATGTCATGTGCAGGCAGATGGAATTATTGGATTGGCCTTGTGGTGAATATAGTCACAGTGGGCAGAAGGGTCTGCTCCTTTGCTCTACTCTTTCATCTTCTATCTATCACATCCACAGATCCCTCAAAGTTGCTGAGCAAGGGGGGGGGGGGTTAGGAAAGCAAATGATATGTTGTCATTCCTCACTCGGAAGATTGAACTCAAGAGCTGTGATCTCATGTTGCAGCTCTATAAAACCCTGGTTAAACCACACTTGGAATATTGTACTTGATTCTGGTTGCCTCATTGTAGGAAGGATATGGAGGCTTTAAAGGGGTGCAGAAGAGATTTACAGGATGCTGCCTGGATCACAGGGCATGTCTGATGAGGAAAGATTGAGTGAGCTTGGGTTTTTCTCCTTGGAGTGAAGGAGGATGAAGGGTGACTTGATGATAAGAGGCATTGATCCAGTGGAGAGCCAAAGTCCTTTTTTGCCAGGGAGGAAATGGCTAATATGAGAGGGCATGAATTTAAGGTGATTGGAGGAAAGTATAGGGGGGATGTCGGAGTTTTTTTTTCACTCTGAGTGTGGTGAGTGTGTGGAACGTCCAGCCAGGGGTGGTGGTAAAGGCAGTATTTAACAGGTTCTTAGATATGTACATGGATGATAGAAAAATGGAGGGTTATGTGGGAAGGAAAGATTAGATTGACCTTAAAATAAGTTAAATGGTCAGCGCAACATTGTGGGCCGAAGGGCCTGTACTGAGCTGTTCTATGTTCTATTGCAAGTCACAAAGAACCAATCTGGTGAATATGTTCTGGGATCCATCCACAGCAACTACATCTTCCTTAAGTAAGGAGAAGCCTGAGATCAATAACAAAATCTGAAGCCCAAAGGTCAAAGACCAAAGTTGCTGAGGCCCGATAGCCGAAGTCCTGGGTCTGCGAGTCCGCAAGTCCACTAGGAAATCTGGAGACCTGATATCTGCGAGTCCATGAGTCTAGTGGTGGCTGGAGGCCCAGACGTGACCTGCCCCAGGATGGGAGGTCTGCCTGTCTGTGTGAGCGAGTGGGCAGGAGTAAAGGGCCTTGCTTTGCTCTTGTGGTTCTGTTGCTGTTATGGTTGGGTTGTTGTCGCTTGTGTTCTGCTGAGCACCGTAGGCACGTTCTGTTGTTGCTGGAGTGTGTGTGGATTTCTCCCGGCACTGCCTTAGGTTTTGTTGGTTGTTAACATAAACAACGCACTTCACTGTATGTTTCAATGTACATGTGATAAATAAATGACTCTGAATCTGGGACTAAACCTGTGCAGAGTGCAGCAGGTTTGGGCTCACCAAGGCTTTCAATAACTGCAGAATCATATCTCTCTGCCTGCATTCAGCCCTTCTCATAATAAAGGCGATCAGACCATTTATCATCCTAATTACTTCATCCACTTGCCAAATGACATTCTGTCAGTTTTAATGCAGTTCCAGAGTTTATTTCTGCACCCTCTTTCAGTGCTTTTCTTTTTAAAAACCTCTTCTCTTGTCAGGTTGTCAAAACACTCTCTTTGCATTGGCTCGCTCTCTATATCACAGAATCAGAAGAGGGTTTTACATCACCGGCATATGTTGCAAAATTTGTTGCTAAGCGGCAGCAGTACTTAATAATAAAAGCTATAAATTTCAATAAGAAGAATATATAGATAAGTTGTGCAAAAATAAGTAGAAAAAATAAAATTTGAGGCAGAGTGCATGAGTTCAATGTCCATTCAGAAATTGGATGATGGAGGGGAAGAAGCCCCTCAACATTCAAATCTCAACATTCCTGAGATGTTGAGAGTGTATCTTCAGGCTCTTGTACCTTGTTCACTGATGATAGCAATGAGAAGAAGGCATGTCCTGGGTAATGGGGGTTTTTAATGATAGACAAGGCATCGTCTTTTGAAGGTGTCCTCGATGCTGGTGAGATGAGTGCCCATGATGGAGCTGGCTGAGTTCATAACTTTCTGCAGCCTTTTCCGATCCTGAGTAGTGGCCCCTCCACAACAATCAGTGATAAAACCAGTTGGAATGCTCTCCCTGGTACATCTGTAGAAATCTGTGAGAGCTCCACCCTCACCTGTCCCCAAGGCTCTGACCAACTTTGCTTCCCTGTAGTGTGAATGGGATGCGGGTGAGGAAGGGGGTGGTGAGGTGATAATTTGGGAGGTAGGGTGGTGTAGGTAGATCATACAATAACTGGTAATTGGAATATAGCAAATTGATTCCCCCTCCCCATTTACAATCCCTTTATTGCTCTCCCATCTCTATTATCTCCTGGAGGCCTTGACTCTCTATAGTATTGGCACATTGTTGCCCAATCTTTCAGTCATACCAATCGACCCATTGTTGGTGACTATGTCCATGACAGCATGGGATCTCAGCTCTGGAAATTCTCTACATCCACACCTAAGTCTTTTCTCCCACTCCCCCCACCCCAACACTTTCCCTCCTTTACACCTAACCAGCCTCTGGGACTGGAGCACATCACAGAATCACTTTTGTTTTATAATTCTGCTCGAACTCTCAGGTCTTCTTCCGCTGGTCTCTTGAATTTAAATGATCTCCCTCAAAAGGTCGGTCAGCTTTTTTGAACTATGCTCCGAAACTGTGGAATTCAATCCCTAAAACTGTAAGGGACACAGAATCAGTTGACACTTTTAAAAGCCAGTTGAAAACTTATTTATTTAACCTTTGCTCATAACCAACATATTTTAGGTTTTTATTTTCATCTTTATTTTTTTATTTTATTTTCATATTTGCACTTTATCCCATAGCGGAGTACTTTGAGCTACATCGTCTGTACGAAAAGTGTTTGATAAGTAAGTTTTATTATTATTATAAACCTCTGTAAGCTTCATGTTCAAAGTCCAGCAAGGTGGACAGGTAATGAAGGACATTTGCAGTCTAGGTCTCCACTCCGCATCAAAGGCCAGTGACCAGGAGTCCATGTGAGCAGGAAGCACAAGGGCTGTCAGTTGGCATGGTCAGAGTTCAAGCCTGGAGTTTGGAGTCCCACCATCAGCCAGTCCAGGAATCAATACCAAAGATCGATGAGAAGCCCGGAAGTCGAAAGCCAATGGCCAAAGCTTGGAGGCTAGAAGCTGACAGACTGTCCTGAAGCCGGAGAACTGTCTGCGTGGGAGGGAGGGAGGGAGGAACGGAGCTTGTTTCATTATTGTTTTGTTGCTCGTTGTGGTCTGTATTGTTTGGCCAAGCATGGTGGGCATGCTATCTTGGCGCCAAAACTTGTGGCGACACTTGCAGACTGCCCTGAGCACATTTGTTAACACAAATGACACATTTCTCTGTGTTTTGATGTATATGTGATAAATAATTCTGAAATCTGAAGGTCCATTTTCACTTACCTGCCCTTCCCTTGGCCCAATTAATTGTCCTTGTTCCTATTGTAAGGTTAAAATTCCTCCTCACTGATCTCTCTGCTTTGTGATTGTAAGGAAGGCAAATGCAATGTTAGTATTTATTTTGAAAGGACTAGAATATAAAAGTAAGGATGTAATGTTTAGGTTTTATATGGCATTGGTCAGACTACACTGGGAGTATTGTGAGCAGTTTTGGCACCTTATCTAAGAAAGGATGCGCTGGCATTGGAGAGGGTCCAGAGGAGGTTCACGAGAATGATCCCAGGAGAGAAAGAGTTAATGTATGAGGAGCTTTGATGGCTCTCAGCCTCTACTCGCTGGAGTTTAAAAGAATGGGGGGGGGTGAAATCTCATTGAACTTACCGAATATTGTAAGGCCAAGGTAGAGTAGATGTGGAGAGGATGTTTCCATATAGGGGAGTCTAGGACCAGAGGACACAGTCCCAGAATAGAGGGACATCCCTTTAAACTAGAGATGAGGAAGAATTTTTATAGCCAAAGGAAGGTGTTGAGAGGGATAATAAATCAGCCATGATGGCATGGCGGAGCAGACTCGATGGGCTCAATGATCTGATTCTGCTCCTATGATTTGAGCGATTAATTGTCTGGATATTCATAAGGAGTTGGAATTCAGCAATAGAAGTGGGGGAATTTAATTAAATTCAAGTATATTAATCATATTAGAGAATCTTGAGTTAAAACCTGGTAATGACCATCAAATCACCAGCTGTCAAAAGCAACCTGATTAAGTGGGGGGATCTCGTATGCATTCCATGGCCAATTTATTAGGCATAGGGGTGGAATCCAATCTGTAGTCCCTTCACATTAAGGTTTGATGTCTTGTCCATTCAGATGCCACTGTTGTAATGTGTGGCTATTTCAGTTACTGTCGACTTCCTGTCAGCGTGAACCAGTCTGGCCATTCTCCTCTGACCCCAATCGATTATAGCTGATTTATTATTCCTCTCAACCCCATTCTCCTGCCTTCTCCCCACAACTTTTGACAACCTTACTAATCAAGAACCTGTCAACCTCCACTTTAATTATACCCAGTGACTTGTCCTTCACAACTGTCTGTGGCAATGCATTTCACAGATTCACCACCCTCTGGCTAAAGAAATTCCTCCTCATTGCTGTTGTTAGGGGTTGTTTTGTCCTGAGTCTGTGACCTCTGGTCCTAGACTCCCCCTCTATTAGAAACATGCCCTCTACGTCCACTCTGTCTAGGCCTTTGAATATTGTACGCCACATTACAACTGCGCCTTGCAGAGAGCATACTTGGAGTATCGTGTGCAGTTCTGTTTTCCACACTGTGGGACGGATGTGATTAAGCTAGAGAGGGCACAGAAAGGTTAAATCAGGATGTTGCTGGAATTAGCAAATCACCAACACGAGAAATTCTGTGGTTGCTGGAAATCCAAAGCAACACCCCCAAGATGCTGGAGTAACTCAGCAGGTCAGGCAGCATCTATGGAAATTCATGAACAGTCAATGTTTCAGGCTGAGACCCTTCATCGGGGGCTGGAGGGCTTGAACTATAAGTTGGGGCTGGGGTTGTTTTCCCTCGATGGAAGAGGCTTAGGTGGGACATAGAAGTTTAGAAAATCTGGTGGAGGTAGAGATAAGATGGATAGTCCAAGGCAGGAGTGAGAGAAGGACAATTTAAAGTGGATATATGTACATGGAATGAGCTGCCAGAGGAAATGGTTGAGACAGGTACAAATTAACATGAAAAAAACGTTTGGACAGGTAGATGGATTGGAGGAAAGGTTGAGAGGAAGAAGGGCCTAATAGGGGCAGATAGAACTACTTAGGTAGAAATCTTGGTTGGCATGAATGAGTTGAGGCGAATGGCCTGTATCCGATCTACATTACTCTGTGAGTCAACAGCCTCAGAACGGGCCGTTCGGCCCAGTGAATCTATGCTGACCGCTGTGCCCCTCTACAAGCTCAGATTCTGCAGCCATACAGAACGAGGGTTGCGATCCATGCGAGAACCCTCCCTCCTCACTCTGCCTTGTGGGACGGGGACTCGGGACGGTCGCAGACCGGTTAGTGAAGGGCAGGTGGGGCTGGGAGGAGGTGAGGGGGTGGTGGTGGGAGGAGGAGGAGGAGGTGAACTGTCCCTCGTGACTCTGGCGGGACGTAGGGGCTCCCGAGGGAGCGGATGAGTGCGTCCAGCAATGCCGGGCTGGCGGGAGGAGGAGTCCAAGGGGGAAAGGCCGCCCATGCTCCCCGACTGACGTGCATTGGAGAGTCAGACCCGCCCCCGTTCCAGGCGAGCGCTGGCGGAGCCCTGGTGTGGAGCATGTCATTGTGGAGAGTGCGGATGCCGAGCAGCGGCTGCCGAACGGCTCGGGGGTAGCGCAGGCTGCGAGGCTCCGGCAGAGCCTCCTTTCACCGCCTCTCGCCTCCCTGCCTCTTCCCTCGTCCCAGAGATGATGCCCGAGAGCCGTGGCTTCGCCGCCCGGCCGCTGCTGCTGCTCCTCGCCGGCTGCCTGCACTCGCTGAGCGGTGAGTCCTTCCATCTCGCCCCCTCCGCTCGCATCCCTCCGTAGGGAGCTGTCCCTCGCCGCTTGGTGCTGAAACCGCGCCGTCTATCTCCGCCCGGGTCCTTTCGTCTTTCGGTTACACTTTATTCAAGAGCGCACGCCTTCTTTGTCCAACAGTATCACCCACCCTCTCCCCCTCTCTCCCCTTTCTTTTTTCTCCGTTTCCTTCCCGCCATCTCTACCCCACACTCTCTCATTTTCACATCTTAGCATCAACCCTCTCGCACCACCTCTCCCCACTCTCATTCCTCTTTCATATTCTCCCCCTCCATCTCTTCCCACTTCCACAGTCAATGCATTTCATCCCCTTTCCATGTCTGTCCCACACTCTCTCTCGTACACACTTATTCGCACATCAAACTAACCCCTCACCATCTCTCCCACTCCTCCACTCCGCTCTTATTTTAGCTTCCACGTCCGTCTCCCCTCCTTTCTTCATCACACACTTCCCCCTCTCTCACACTCACTCTATCTCTCCCCTCTCCTCCCCTACACTCATTACATCTCATGTCTCCCCGTGGTCTCTCCTTTCCCACCCTCACACCCTCTGCCCTTCAAACTCTTCCCCACATTCTTACTAAAACTACTCGATCCTCCACAAACTCTCCGTCTCACTCCCTTCTTCCCCCACCTTTCAAACCTTCTTCCACACTCTCTTCAAGACCCCACACTCTTCTCTCCCCTCTCCTTTCCTACTAACACGCTATCTCTTTTCCCACTCTCCCTCTCACTATTTCCCGTCCCTACCTCTACCTCTCCCTTCTCTCTCTCTCTTTCCTCTTCTCATTCCCCTTCTTCCTCTTTCTTTCTCTCACCCCCCCCCCCTCTGTCTCTCTCTCTCTCTCTCTGGCCCTGTCCCTCTTTCTCTCTCCCATCTCCCACATCCAGACCTCACTGCAACACAATATTTTTCACGCTGTTTGACAAGGTAAATGCAATAGTCGTGTTTTCCCTTGCCGGGGAATTTGGAAACAGGTTTACAACCTCACAAAATAAACCATCAGCTCTTCAGGACAGGGATGGGAAGAAATGGCTTCACCCTGAGGATGGGGAATTCTCTGCTGACGAGGGATGTAGCAGCTCAGTCACTGAATATATTCAAGACAAGGTTTTAGGATATGAAGGTAATCGGAGCAGGAGAGGACTGAACGGATCAGCCTGATCACAATAAATGACAGTGCAGGATCCAGGAGCTGACTGCTCATTCCTGTTTCCACTCCTTATTTTCTTATATTTTTCCCATCCCCACTCTCTTTCCCTCTCTTCCACTCTCCCTCATCTCCCTCTTTCTCTCTCTATCTCTTCCCCCTCTCTCGCTTTCTCTGTCTCTCTTCCCTCTCTCGCTCCCCACCTCTCCATCTCCTCTCTCTCACTCTCTCTTTTCTCTTCCCACCTCTATCTCTTCCTCTCTCTCTGTTCTTCCTCTCTTTCTCTCCTTTACCATTTTCTCTTCTCTCCTACACTCCCCATTCTGAACATGGGAAACGGAGGGAGGCTGCTTCTCCCTCTGCTCCTGTGCTCTCTCTCCTTCCCATTCTCTCCTTTCACCGATTCACTCCCCTTCTGCTCCTTTACTCGCCCTCATTCGCTCCCTCTCACACACCTTCTCACACACCTTCTCATGTGCTCTCTTCTCAAACACTGTCTCCTCTCCAACAAATTATGCCTCTCTCACTCTCAGTCCTTCCCCTCACCCTCGTACTTCCTCTTTTCTCACGCATTCTCACACCCTCACATTTGCCCTCTTACTCATTATGCACATACAGTACATGCCCTCTCCACACATCCTCTTCGTCCTTTCACACACATACCCCTCTCTCTCCACACATACTTTTCCTCCTCTCACACACATACCCTCTCTCTCCTCTTGTGCAATTTCCCAGTCGCCCTCACACTTTCCTCCCACACTCTTTCTTCTCACATATATTTGCTACCTCAATCAAATTCACTCCCTCTCTTTCTACTCCCCTCCACTCAGTCCTTCAAACTTCTTTCTCTTCTCTCCATGTTCACTTTCCCAAACCCATCCCATTCTTAGACAGTTTCCCTCTCTCTCTCTCACACACACTCTTTCTCTCACCGTCTGTTTGTCTGTTTCTGTCTGTCGCTCCCTCCCCCTATTTATGTGTGACTCTCTCTCTCTCTCCCTCTCTCGCTTTCTATCTCACCAACGCCCCCCTCGTTTCTCTCTCTCTTCCTATCTTCCTCTCTCTCTCTCCCTCTCCCTCCCCCTCTCTCCCTCCCTCCCTCCCTCTCTCTCTCACTCACGCGCACGCAATGCCAAGACCCCGGTTAATCCTTTCACTTTAGTTTTGTAATCCTTTGAGATTAAGCGATTGCAATGTTGTTCTTATCCTTTGTGTCAGCCTTAAACACGTTGATATCTTCCTCTCTGACTTCTGTTAACTGTATGACATCTTTGATGTTCCTTTCATCGCTTTCAACGCTGAGATCTGTTGCTGTTTTTTTGGCATATCTCGGCAGTGCCGACTCTATTTACAGCTGTATTTGCGTAGCGGAATTTGGGATTTTTTACTCTGTCGCTATTTCCCCTCCTGTATCTTGGCAGATTGTACAAAACTGTCCACTCCGTCTCTCAGTCCTCAATTGTTATTACTCACCTTGTGTCCGTATGCGTGTCAGTGTCGTTGTCTCAGTGACCTAACCAATGTCCAGGTACCGTACTGCACCCCCACGTGCCTGTCAGCCGCACACACACACCTTGTTCACGAGCTTACACACTCCCAAACACAGACACACATACTGTGTAGACACCACACATTCTCATATCGCACGTACATGCAAAGACACACACACACACACTCTCAGTATGCACACGTACACACTCACCCACACCTACGGATACAGACTTGCACACATACACACACACACACACACACACACACACACACACACACACACAGTCTTTTACAATCGTGCACACTCAGTCACACGCGCATCTATACTCAAATACACACACACACGAAGTTACACGGTAAAAACAACCACATGAATGCACACTCACAAATTCACACAGAAGCTCACACATGCACTCTCTCTCTCTCTCTCTCACACACACACACACACACACACACACACACACTTACTAAAGAATACATGTTACAATCGTTGAAGTCGTTGAGAAAACTTGGTCAACGAGTTTGCTTTTAAGGAGAGGAGGGTGTAGGAAATGTATCCCATGTCTGAAATCTTGTGCCGAGGTTTACAGAAGGGTGTTGTAAAGCTCAGGACTAGACCAGCTGAGGACTGTCCACCGGAGTCAGTACGGTTGGCATTCCCAATCTTTAGTTGGTGGAATTTCCCTGTCGTTTATTGGCCACGTTGATTTAAAAACGCAGAGAGGTAGAGAGCGATGGAGCCGGGGAAGTCAGCCTGTACCAGAGGACGATGCGACGATTTCTGACCATACTGCCCAGGGAGCCAGGCGAGGAGGTGGGAGAGATCCTTGTTTGTACTGGGCTGCAGTATTTACTGCTCCCTCTGCTTTTACCACTCATTCTCCCGTATAACTCGACCGAGACAGAAACAGACTTTCCTTTCGTGCGTTCGATCTCTCTGTCTAGGCTTCCTTTACATTGTTAATCATGCCCACAATATCTTTCTGTCTGAATAGTCATCTGTCGGATAACTCTCTGCTGTAGATATTCCCGCGTTGCCGCTGCCTGACCGTCACGATTCCTTCTGTTTCTCCCAGCTGTGTTTACAGCCATACCATTTTTGCTGATGTTTTATTACAGGCTCTGCTATTCCATAAATCAATGACAGCTTCCGACTCTCTGTTCCAGTGCACATTCTCTCTCCCTCTCGCCATTCTCTCACCCCACCCTCATCCTCCCTTCCCCTTCCCCTTCCCCTTCCCCTCCCTCTCTCTGTCTGTTTCTCTCACTCACTTACACACACTCCCATATGCTCTTTCAATCCTGCACAGACGTTCACTCTCACACGCTCACACTCACTCCACTTTCTCACACACTCCACCCTCTCACAGACTCCACTCTCACACATACTCACACACACTCCACTCTCTCTCACACACTCCACTCTCTCACACACACTCCACCCTCTCACACACACTCCACCCTCTCACAGACTCCACTCTCACACACTCCACTCTCTCACACACACTCCACCCTCTCACAGACTCCACACTCTCACATACTCACACACACTCCACCCTCTCGCAGACTCCACACTCTCACATACTCACACACACTCCACTCTCTCTCACACACTCCACTCTCTCACACACACTCCACCCTCTCACAGACTCCACACTCTCACATACTCACACACACTCCACTCTCTCTCACACACTCCACTCTCTCACACACACTCCACCCTCTCACAGACTCCACACTCTCACATACTCACACACACTCCACTCTCTCACACACACTCCACCCTCTCACAGACTCCACACTCTCACATACTCACACACACTCCACTCTCTCTCACACACTCCACTCTCTCACACACACTCCACCCTCTCACAGACTCCACTCTCACACACTCCACTCTCTCACACACACTCCACCCTCTCACAGACTCCACACTCTCACATACTCACACACACTCCACTCTCTCTCACACACTCCACTCTCTCACAGACTCCACTCTCACACACTCCACTCTCTCACAGACTCCACTCTCACACACTCCACTCTCTCACACACTCCACACTCTCACATACACACACTCCACTCTCTCACACACACTCCTCTCTCACACACACACACACTCCACTCTCACACACTCCATTCTCTCTCACACACTCCACCCTCACACACACTCCACTCTCACACACGCTCCACTCTCTCACACACAGTCCACTCTCACACACTCACAGCCCCCTCACACACACTCCACTCTCACACACACTCCACTCTCTCACACGCTCCACTCTCTCACACACGCTCCACTCTCTCACACACACTCCACTCTCACACACACTCCACTCTCACACACATGCACACTCCACTCTCACACACTCCACTCTCTCACACACACTCCACCCTCTCACACACACTCCACCCTCTCACAGACTCCACTCTCACACACTCCACTCTCTCACACACACTCCACCCTCTCACAGACTCCACACTCTCACATACTCACACACACTCCACCCTCTCGCAGACTCCACACTCTCACATACTCACACACACTCCACTCTCTCTCACACGCTCCACTCTCTCTCACACACTCCACTCTCTCACACACACTCCACCCTCTCACAGACTCCACACTCTCACATACTCACACACACTCCACTCTCTCACACACACTCCACCCTCTCACAGACTCCACACTCTCACATACTCACACACACTCCACTCTCTCACACACACTCCACCCTCTCACAGACTCCACACTCTCACATACTCACACACACTCCACTCTCTCTCACACACTCCACTCTCTCACACACACTCCACCCTCTCACAGACTCCACACTCTCACATACTCACACACACTCCACCCTCTCGCAGACTCCACACTCTCACATACTCACACACACTCCACTCTCTCACACACACTCCACCCTCTCACAGACTCCACACTCTCACATACTCACACACACTCCACTCTCTCTCACACACTCCACTCTCTCACACACACTCCACCCTCTCACAGACTCCACACTCTCACATACTCACACACACTCCACTCTCTCACACACACTCCACCCTCTCACAGACTCCACACTCTCACATACTCACACACACTCCACTCTCTCTCACACACTCCACTCTCTCACACACACTCCACCCTCTCACAGACTCCACACTCTCACATACTCACACACACTCCACCCTCTCGCAGACTCCACACTCTCACATACTCACACACACTCCACTCTCTCACACACACTCCACCCTCTCACAGACTCCACACTCTCACATACTCACACACACTCCACTCTCTCTCACACACTCCACTCTCTCACACACACTCCACCCTCTCACAGACTCCACTCTCACACACTCCACTCTCTCACACACACTCCACCCTCTCACAGACTCCACACTCTCACATACTCACACACACTCCACTCTCTCTCACACACTCCACTCTCTCACACACACTCCACCCTCTCACAGACTCCACACTCTCACATACTCACACACACTCCACTCTCTCTCACACACTCCACTCTCTCACAGACTCCACTCTCACACACTCCACTCTCTCACAGACTCCACTCTCACACACTCCACTCTCTCACACACTCCACACTCTCACATACACACACTCCACTCTCTCACACACACTCCTCTCTCACACACACACACACTCCACTCTCACACACTCCATTCTCTCTCACACACTCCACCCTCACACACACTCCACTCTCACACACGCTCCACTCTCTCACACACAGTCCACTCTCACACACTCACAGCCCCCTCACACACACTCCACTCTCACACACACTCCACTCTCTCACACGCTCCACTCTCTCACACACGCTCCACTCTCTCACACACACTCCACTCTCACACACACTCCACTCTCACACACACTCCACTCTCACACACATGCACACTCCACTCTCACACACTCCACTCTCTCACACACACTCCACTCTCTCACATGCTCCACTCTCTCACACATGCTCCATTCTCTCAGACGCTCCACTCTCACACGCTCCACTCTCACACACACTCCACTCTCTCACATGCACTCCACTCTTTCACACAGTCCACACTCACACACAGTCCACTCTCACACACAGTCCACTCTCTCACACACTCACATCCCCCTCACACATCCCTCTCTCATACACTCCCCTCTCACACATCTCTCTCTTATACACTCCACTCTCTTACACACTCTCCCATGCATTCTGTTGGAGCCCTACACATACTAACTCTCCCTCTCACATACATGCACACACATATACACTAATCTCTTTCAATCTCTCTCTCACACACACTCTCAAACATACTCTCTTTCAATTACACTCTCTCTCACCCTCTCTCCATATCTTCTGCTCTCTCATACTCTCTCTCTCTCTGTCACACCCACACACTTCATCTCTCCAGCATGCATGCCATCACACTGCCTCTCCCAACACCTTCTTTCCTTTTTCTGACATTTTAGGAATAGCTTTGAATTAGGTTGCTTTTGTATATAATTTCCAAAGCAGTTATTTCAACAAAGAGCACAGAACATTACAGCACAGTACAGGCCCTTCAGCCCACAATGTTGTGCTGACCTTTTAACCTACTCCAAGATCAACCTAACCTTCCCTCCCACATAGCCCTCAGTTTTCTATCATCCATGTGCCTCTCTAAGAGTCTAAACATCCCAATTGTATTTGCCTCCACCACCACCCCTGGCAGGACGTTCATGCACCCTCTGTTCTGTGTAAAAGAAAAGACCTCGCCTCTGAATCACACAAGTATTACAGACCATGTTCCATCTAATTTTTTTTTTCACAGCTGCATAGAACAGCCATTATTTTGAGCAATTTTCACACAGCCTAAAAGCTGCATGGCACTTTAAATGCCTTTTTAATAATATGCATATTGTGAGTATTTAGAATGGAAATGAGAAAATCACATACTTTTAATTTATTTATTAATTGCAGGGTATAATGAAATGCAGTACAACAAAAAAGAATTTCATGATTTGTAAACTGTTTTGAGCTATGTCCAATTCCAGCTGCTTGGCAACAAAGGCTATGTGCGTGGGAGCATTACAGTTACTGCGCGACCATGTACCCCAGGGAACAGTGACTACAGACCAGTCTGGGCTGGCACTTCCTTCCTCTTGGGCAAGAACTTAGAAGTGTACAGCACAGTATAATCCTTTTGGCCCACAATGTTGTACCAATATTTTAATCTGCACTAAATTTGATCTAACCCTTCCCTCCCACATAACCCTCCACTTCCCTATCTAGGAGTCTCTTTAATGTCCCTGATGTATCTGCCTCTACCACCACCCCAAACAGTTCATTCAACACACCCACCACTCTGTATGAAATGACACCTACCTTTCACATCCCCCCCCAAAAGACTTTCCTCCAGTCACCTTAAGTTATGCCCCCTCATACTAGCTATTTTTGCCCTGGGAAGAGGTCTTTAGCTGTCCGCTCAGTCCATGCTTGTGTCTTGTTCCTGCCCTTTCTTTGCCTCTGGTTGCACATTTCAACAGCAATGAAGTTGTTGCTCTGATGGTCTTTGTAATACTGAAACGTTAATCTGTTCTATTGGGTAATTTCTCAGGAAATCTCTCCTCCTGCTGTTTTGATATTTCTGACCATCTGTCTCTATCTCTGACAAATGGGAGAAACTCAATTTCTCTCTCTCTCTCTCTAAGGTACTAACATGGATAGAAGATTAGCTGACTGGTAGGAGGCAAAGAGTGGGAATAGAGGGGTATTTTTCTGGTTGGGTGCCACAGAGATTGGTGTTGGGACCAATTCTTTTCACATTTGATGGCTGTGGACCTATACTTCCTGGAATTTAGATGAATGGGGGGGGGGGATCCCATTGAAGCCTATTGAATATTGAAAGGCCTTAGTAGAGCAGATGTGGAGAGGATTTTTCCTGTTGTGGGGGAGTCTAGGACCAGAGGGTACAGACTCGGAATAGAGGGACATCCATTTAGGATAGAGATGAGGAGGAATTTCTTTAGCCAGAGGGTGGTGAATCTGTGGAATTCATTCCCACAGACGGTTGTGGAGGCCAAGTCATTGGGAATATTTAAAGCAAGGTTGATAGGTTCTTGATTGGTAAAGGCATGCAAGGTTATAGAGAAAAGGCAGGAGAATGGGGTTGAGAGGGAAAATAAATTAGCCATGGTGGAATGGCAGAGCTGGAATGGCCTAGTCCTGCTCCTGTGTCCGATGGTCTTGTGACTGCATGGTCTCTTCCTAGATCTGGTGAGCCTCAAAGTCAAGTTTATTGTCATGCACACACGTTCATGTGTATGCAGGAGCAATGAAAAGCTTACTTGCAGCAACATCACAGGCATATCGCACCAGATGTGATCGAAGGGGTCACAGTGTTGTTATACTGAAATAATGATGATCGGTGGGCCAGGTAATTCAAGAAATGAAAGATGGAAGGAGAAATGCCATTTCTGAACCTGGTTGTGTGGGACTTCAGGCTTCTGTACCTCCTGCCTGATGGGAGCTGTTGAAAGATGGTGTGGCCTGGATGGTGGAGATCTTTGATGATAGATGTTGCCTCTTGTAGATGGTGGGGAGGGATGTGCCCAGGATGTGCTGGGCTAAGTTCACTATTCTCTGCAGCTTCTTACGTTCCTGGGCATTTGAGTTGCCATGCCATGCCATGAAGCAATGAGATAGATTGTGGGCATGCTATGTTGGTTCAGGAATGAGTGGCGACACTTTGGACTGCCCCCAGCACATCTTGGGGTCCTGTTGGTTGTTAACACAATGGCACATTTCACTGCATGTTTCAATGCACACGTGATAAATGAATGAATCTGAATTTGATTCGTATGCCCAGGTGCAATGAAAGACTTACCTGCAGAAGCTTCACAGGCAGCAAGTCAAACAAAATGCTGGCCTCTTGCAAAGGGAATGGAAAATAAAACTAGGAGACTCTTCTTCCAAGGTGCTGATCGGACACTTGGAGAAAAGTGTATCACTTGTGCAAGAGGACAAAGACGAAATTCTAAAACTAGAGGCCACAGATTAAAGATGAGAGGGGAAAGGTTTAAGAAGGACCTGGGGTTAAGTTTTTCATCTAGAGGGTAGTGGGTGTAAATTGGTAAATTGATTTGTTATCGTCTCACGTTCAGTGAGAAACTTCGTTCTACATGCCATCCCTACTGATCATTTCACAGCAGATCATCGAGGCAGTATGAGGGAAAAGCATAACAATGCAGAATAAAGTGCTACAGTTGCAGGGAAAGTGCAGTGCAGGCAGACCATCAGGAGCATGTTCACAACGAGGTAGATCCACCTTTGGACAAGGGAACCACTCAAGAGTGTTATAAAAGCAGCTAGAAGCTGTCCTCAAGCCTGCTGGTATGCGCTTTGAAGTTTTTGTATCTTCTGCCCAGTAGGAGGGGGCAGAAGGAAGAATGGCCAGGGTGGGGGGGGGGGGGGGTCTTTGATTATTTATTTAACAATACAGTACGAAGTAGGTCCTCCCGGCTCTTTGAGCCACATCACCCCCAGCAACCCCTGACAAACCCCATGAAGCCTAAAGTAACTGCGGGACAACTTACAATGGCCATTTAACCTACTTGATACACCTTTGGTCTGTGGTGGACCTGGATAAAATGCACGCATTCCACAGGGAGGGTGTACAGAGACTCCTTACAGAATGGCACTGGAATTGAACTCTGAACTCCAGAGTGACCCGAGCTGCCATAGCATAATGGTTGCCATGGTGCCCATGAGGTGGTGACAAGAATGGGGAGAATCCAGGTGCTGATCAACTTTCTTCGGTCACGGGTGGAGCAGTTGCTATACTAAGCTGAGATACCCCTGGACAGGATGCCTTCTGGATACACAACATAACTAGAGGGGTTGGTTCAACTACAGCCTCTCCTACACCGGAGTTCAAAAGAATGAGAGGGGTTGTCTCTGAAATGTATCTGATACTGACCGGATGAGGCCTCTCCCTGGACTGAGGTCAAAGTCTGAGGATTAGACATTGAGGACGGATATGAGCAGATATCCCACTGAGCTCTCTCCCACAGACAGCCGATTCACCAAGTGTATTTGAGAAAGTTTCTCGAAGAGTGAGAGGCCTGACGTACCATCAAGTCTACGCCAGCTCTCTGCAGGGACAGTTTACAGTGGACAATTAACCTGCCTGTCTTTGGGATGAAATTGGTAAACTCCGGAGCGGCAAAGCACACAGTCACAAACGTGCAAACTCCACATAGACAGTGCCTTGGGTCAGGATCAAATCCATATCTCTGGTATCAGAATAAGGTTCATTATCACTGACATATATCGTGAAATTTGTTGTTTTGCAGCGACAGTACATTGCAATACATAACAATCACTGTACTATAAATTACAATAGGAATGTATAATCGATAAACAATAAGTAAATAAATAAATACTGGGCAAAGAGAGCAAAAAAGTGAGGGTTCATGGACCATTCCGGTATCTGATGGTAGATGGGAAGAAACTGTTCTTAAAATGTTGAGAGTGTGTCTCCTGGCTCCTGTACCTCCCTCTGTCCTCGATCCCACCCTATCCTCCTATCCCCTTCCCTCACGTCCCTCTCTGTCTTATCCAGGTACCACCTTCCCGGAATCTCCTTCTGAATCCATCACCCTCTGGAAATGGGAAAACCAGGAATATTCAGGTCCTGGTCATCACTTTGCAACCACCCCGATCTTGGCAGCCCCTCTGCCTGATCCTCACTGTTCCTGCTCTTACACTCATAGAACATAGGAAGTGGAACACAGGACACTGGGCACAAAACATGGGACATGGGACATGGGACACGGAATAATACAGCTCAGTACAGGCCCTTTGATCCACAATATTGTGCCAGCCTTTTAACCTACTCTAAGCTCAATCTAACCCTTCCCTTCCACGTAACCCTCCATTTTTCTGTCATCCATGTGCTTATCTAAGAGTCTCTAAAATATGCCTGATGTATCTGACTCTAGCACCATCCCTCTCTGTGTAAAATCCTACCTCTCACATCCCTCCTGTACTTTTCCTCCAATCACCTTAAAATTATGCCCCCTCATATTCGCCTCTGTACTCAACGATAGTTCTTTCCTAAAGTCTCTCTTCCGTTGTCACGTTCCAGCCGTTGGCACGGCAACACACACTGAGCAAGGCTCTTGGTGCTTTATTTTCCATTTTATTCCTGTCTTGCTGAGAGTAAATAACTTCTGTCGAGGAGCACGTTACATCCAGGAGCAGATGGGAAGATCAGAGCTAAATTAGGCTCACTGGCAGCCAACTCACTTGTCTTGTTATAAATTAAAGCCTCCAGTACATTTCGGACGTTACCTGAGGAAGTACTACGTTCATCACCAGGACCTCAGCGGGGGGGGAGATATTAGAAATCTGCCCCATTTACCGGCAGGACGAGTGCACCTGGAGAATTATTTTTATTCTGCCTTAGGATCTGACCATGCAGGCTTTTGTTGTTTCATCCCGCATGGCCCTTGAACTAAATACCTATTGGGCCATGTCATATTTAACCACACGTGCAGGCCTGAAGTCACGTGTAGAATCAGAGTGATACAGTGCAAATACAGGCCCTTCTACCTAAACACGAGAGATTCTGGAACTCCAGAGTATGATGGTGATGTTGATGGCATTCGTCAGTCTCCGAGGCGAGTGGCAGAGTGGCATGGGCGTGACCTCTCCAGAACACAAGCCTGGAGATTCAGTCATCAAGACCCCCTCTCGACCTCACCGGTGTAGTCCAAAGGGCAGTCAAGCAATGCATTTGGCACCAGCTTGGGCTGCAAGTGCTGCCGGAAGGATGTTCAATGACATTCAGCTGTCTTAGGGGCTCCACTCCGAATCTGCAGTCTGGGGTTACTCCCGAGGCTACCCATAAAGAGTAGGGTTACTTTCCCATAGCTGGGGATCTGGCTTACGAGCATCAGGGCGTGTCACACACCGGTGGGCCTGCGTGCTACGTGTGCTCCTCCCCATCCTCTGTAGTTCATCCTGAGTTCGAAAGGAGTTCCATTTCAGTGTGTCGCCAGTGAGGAGGCACTATGAGGTGTGCTGTTGGAGAGGCAATGTACTGGCAGAGAGAGACTTACACATTCGGCTCTCCTTTTCTGCGAGACTGTCAGCCAGCTGGAAGTGAGAGCAACTGCACCTACTACCACACGTCACAACCACCATTTGACACACAGTCCAGAGTATAACACACACAGACTGCTGGAGGAACTCAGCAGGCAGCAGGTCAGGCAATGAGCAAGCAGTCAACGTTTTGGGCTGAGAGCCTTCGTCAGTAAATGGAAGGGGAAGTCAGAAAAAGAGGCGGGTGTGAGGGAGGGAGTACCAGCTGATAGGTGAGTCCATGAAAAATCAGTTAGCAAGTTGTAATTGCGAGAGATCCTGCAGATGCTCACATAAAATGCTGGAGGAACTCAGCAGGTCAGGCCGCATCAATGGCGGGGAATAAGGAGTGAACATTTCTGGCTGAGTCCCCTCAGTCAGGACTCATAAGGATCCTTCACCATAACTCTTCCATGCAGACTGTGTTGCCCAGCCGGTGAGTCCCATCTGCCTGGGTCTGGCCCAAAGCTGTCTAACCTCTTTTCTCTAAATGGCTTTGAAATGTTGTTAACGTGTCTGCCTCAACCACTATTTCTGGCAGCTCATTTCAAACACACACCACTGTTTGTCACACCCTGATGTCCCTTTTTAATCTCTCATTTTTGATCTTAACCTTAGGCTCTTTTGTTTTTAGCACAACATCCCTCGCTGAGAAAAAGAGTATGTGCTTTCACCCTGTCTATGCCCCTCATATGTGGGTGGTGGGGTGGAGATACGTCCCTACCAAAGGAGGTGTGAGGTGTGCTAGCCTATAGGCCACCCTTGGGCAAGGTGTAGCCCCTGTTTAGCTCCCGAACAGGGTCATGTGAAGTCATGGGAGCAGGTGGTGGATGGTCAGATGAGCAGCTGGTGTATATCTCAAGTCCCGGTTATGTGACCACTGACACCAGGCAGACAATCTCTGAAGAGTATTGATGATGGCCGGGGACACCTGTCATGTAAAGACTCTCTCCAGAAGAAGCCAATGGCAAAACACTTCTGTAGAAAAATTTGCCAAGAACAATCATGGTCGTGGAAAGACCACAATCGTCCACATCACACGACACGAACAGAATGATGGTGATGATGATTTTATAGACCTTTATCAGGTCACCCTTGTGTCTCTGAAGTTGCAGAGAATAAATTCCTAGAGTACATACAACCTCTCCTTGTAACTTGGGCCCCCGAGTCCAGGCAACATCCCGGTATTTCCCATGCTTTCTAGTTTAATAACATTTTTCCAGTAACAGGGTGACCAAAATTGTACACAGTAGTCCTCACCAGTGTCTTATATAACTACTAAATAACATCCCATCTCCTATACTCAATGCCCTGTGATGAAGGCCAACATGCTAAGTGACGTCTTCACCTCCCTATGTCAAACAATGCACATTCGTCTGTTCCGTGACACCCCCAGGGTCCTATCAAAGTACGTACAGTAGATGTCACCATATACTGCCCTGAGATTCATTTTCTTGTGGGCATTCACCACAGAGCAAAGAAAGACAGTAGAATCGGTGAAAACTACACACAAAGACTGACAGGTAACAAATGAGCAAAAGACGACAAATTGCGCAAGCACACAAGAGGAAAACAAACTAACAACCAAATGATTGGAGGACAAAATAAATAACACTGAGAACGTGAGGTGAAGAGTCTTTGAAAGTGAGTCGGGGGGTTGTGGCATCCGTTCAGGGTTGAGTGAATAATTCCTACCTGTGGTTTGATCTTCCAAAATGCAAAACCTCATGTTTATCTGGATTGAAAGGCGTCTGCCGATTCTCAGCTGGTCAAGGTGCCCCTGTAATTTCTCATCTCCTTCTACACGATTTTAGTATCACCCACAAACATACTAGTGATGCCTTGGCTTGCATGTTTGGATACAAATGCTTTGAGTAACACAGGTAGGAAATAGGCCCTTCAACCCATCTCATCTGTGCTGAGCGCCTGAGCTAACTTGGCTCACCTGCATTTGACCCATATCCCTCTAAATAGGGGTTCTCAAACTTTCTAATGCCATGAACCCTTATCGTTAACCAAGGGATCCATGGGAACCCCTGCTCTAAACTTTTCCCATCCATGTACCTATCCAATGGTCTTTGAAATGACATCAGCTGCCATTGCACTGTATAGCTACAGCCCAAAGTCTGGGGATTGGGAATAATCTGTGCCATCTTTGGTCTGGTTTGGAAACACCAATGCCCCGGAATGGAAAGTGTGGATATAGGCCAGCCCATCACAGGCAAAGCCCTCCCCACCATTGAGCACATCTGCAAGGAGCGCCGTCTCAAGAAAGCAGCGTCCACCATCAAAGACACCCACCATCCAGGACATGCTCTCTTCTCACTGCTGCCAACAGTCAGGAGGTACTAGAGCCTCAGGACCCGCACCACCAGGTTCAGGAACAGTTATTACCCCTCAGCCATCAGGTTGTTGAACTGACTTGGATAGCTTTAATCATCACAACTCTGAATTGATTCTGCCATCTGTCGACTCACTTACATTCTTAGTATAATTTTTCCATTTTCATAAGCTGTCTTCTTTTGCACATAGGTTGTTTGTCAATCTTTGCCTCTGTAATAGTTTTCATAAATTCTTTTGTATTTCTTTACCTTCCTGTAAATATCTGCATGAAAATGGATTTCAGGGTAGTATACGGTGACAGTTACACTCAGTGGCCACTTTATTAGATACACCAGCTCATTAATGCAAATATCTAATCAGCCAATCAGTAACTCAATGCATAAAAGCATGCAGACAAGGTCAAGAGGTTCAGTTGTTGTTCAGGCCAGACATCAGAATGGGGAAGAAATGTGATCCAAGTGACTTTGACCGTGGAATGATTGTTGGTGCCAGACAGGATAGTTTGAGTATCTCAGAAACTGCTGATCTCCTGGGATTTTCATGCACAACAGTCTCTAGGGTTTACAGAGAATGGTAGGACAAACAGAAAACAGTCAGTGAGCAGCAGTTCTGTGGGTGAAGATGTCTTGTTAATGAAAGAGGTTGGAGGAGAATGGCCAGACTGGTTCAGGCCAATAGGAAGGAGACAGTTACTCAAATAACCACACGTTACAACTGAAGAGCATCTCTGAACGCATAACATGTCGAACCTTGAAGTGGATGAGCTACAGCAGCAGAAGACCATGAACACATACTGAGTGGCCACTTCATTAGGTACAGGAAGTACCTAATAAAGTATCTGCTGGGTGTGGGTCAGAACCACAAGAGATTCTGCAGATACTGGAAATCTAGAGAACACACACAAAATACTGGAGGAACTCAGTTGGTCAGGCAGTAATGAAATGGCAACTGAGCGTGCATACTTCGATACGAACACAATGGGGTGAATGGCCTCCTTCTGGGATGGAGATCTGAAAGACTCCGTATTTGGTGTATTGTTTTCTCATGTACCGTGTGTCATCCACTGAGGTCACTCTGCACACTGAGGTAGTGCGAAGCAGAATGCAGAATATAGATTTGCAGTTCCTCTGGTAGCTCATTCCACATACACAACACCCTCTGTGTAACACAAAAATCCCAATAAATCTTTCACTTCTCACCTTAAACCTATGCCCTCCAGAGCATAGAACATAGAGCAGTACAGCACAGTACCAGCCCTTCGGCCCGCAATGTTGTGCCGACCCTTTAAACAACTCCAAGGGCTACTTTATACTTCCCTTCTTTCACTCATAAGAATTAGGAGCAGGATGAGGCCATTCAACCCAGCAAGCCTGCTCCACCACTCCACCATGGAAGATTTATTATCCCTCTCAACCCATTCTCCTGCCGCCTCCTCCTCGTAATCTTTAACAATCTTACCAATCAAGAACCTTTTAGATGCCATTACCAATCAAGAATCTATCAACCTGCATTTTCAAATACACCCAATGACTTGGCTTCCACAGCTGTCTGTGGCAATGAATTCCATAGATTCACCATGACGGGTCTGTCTGAGAAATTTGAAAATACACTGGTGTCTGACGTACTGACTGTCTCTACCATGCTGGCAGTGCTTTCCATGCACCCACCATTCTCTGTGTAAAAACCTAACCTTGACATCTCCCTCCCAATATTTTCCTCCAATCACCTGAAAATGATGCACCTTCGTATCAGCCATTTCCGCCCTGTGAGAAAGTCTGCCCTCCACTCTATCTATGCCTCTTTTCATCTTGTACACCTCTGTCAAGTCACCTCTCATCCTTCTTCACTCCAAAGAGGAAAGCCCGAGCTCACTCAACCTATCCTCCAAAGACATGCAACATAGAAAACCTACAGCACAATACCGGCCCTTCAGCCCACAAAGCTGTGCCGAACATATCCCTACCTTAGAACTACCTAGGCTTACCCATAGCCCTCTATTTCTCTAAGCTCCATGTACCTATCCAGGAGTCTCTTAAAAGACCCTGTCGTATCTGTCTCCATCACCGCCACCGGCAGCCCATTCCACGCACTCACCAATCTCTGTGTAAAAAAACTTACCCCTGACATCTTCTCTGTACCTACTTCCAAGCACCTTAAACCTGTGTCCTCTTGTGCTGGCCATTTCAGCCCTGGGAAAAAGCCTCTGACTATCCACATGATCAATGCCTCTCATTATCTTGTACACCTCTATCAGGTCACCTCTCATTCTCCGTCACTCCAAGGAGAAAAGGTCGAGTTTACTCAACCTATTCTCATAAGGCATGCTCCCCAATCCAGGCTACTCCCTTGTAGATCTCCTCTGCACATCCAGACAGCGTACTGGTAAATCTTTTCTGCACCCTCTCTAGAGCTTCCACATCCTTCCTCTGGATTGGCCAACCCTGGCAAGAGGACTGCATGCATTCACCATATCTATTTCTCATGGTTTTACAGAGGATGTAGTTACGTAGGGAATGATCTGTGTGGATGGCACGCAAAAACAATGCTTTTCACTCTACCTTGGTACCACGCTTGGTACCATATTGGGCCCCATATATAAGAAAGAATGTCCTGGGTCCAGAATAGGTTCACGAGAATGACTCCAGGAATGAAAGGGTTAACATGAGCAGCATTTGATGGCCCTAGTCCTGTATTCGCCAGAGTTTAGGAAAATGAGGGGGCAGTATCTTATTAAAACCTATTGAATATTGAAGGGGCTAGACAGAGGGGATTTGGAGAGGACGTTTCTTATAGCTGGGGAGTCTGGGACCAGAGAGCACAGCCTCGGGACAACCATTTAGAACAGAGATGAGGAGGAATTTCTTTAGCCAGAGGGTGGAGAATTTGTGGAATTCATTTCCACTGACAGCTGTGGAGGCCAAGTCATTGTGTATATTTAAACCAGAGGTTGATAGGTTCTTGAATAGTCAGGATGTCAGAGGTTATGAGAAAAGGCAGGAGAATGGGGTTGAGAGGGATAATAAATCAGCCGTGATGGAATGGTGGAACAGATTAGATGGGCCAAATGGCCTAACCCAGCTTCTATGTCTTACGATCTTATATGTCAGTAATGAACTAACAGTTCGGCACAGTTAGTGCCACTGACTGGGGTTCGATTCCTGCTGCTGCCTGCAAGGAGTTTGTACATTTCCCCAGTGACTGTGTGGGTTTCCCCCAGGTGCTCCGGTTTCCTCCCACAGTCCAAAGACATACCGGTTAGCAGGTTAATTGTTCACACGGGTGTAACTGGGTGGTGCAGGTTCGTTGGGCCATAAGTGTCTGTTGCCACACTAAATCCCTAAATTAAAATAAATTAAATTAAACCATTTACCAAGTGTCTTCTACTCAGAGACAGATTTGGATGGGCTGAGTAGCCTCTAATTGTGCTGTAAGAATTTGCATCCCTTGACAGCTTTCTAAAGGTTATATATCAACACCTCAGCCCTCCGATCAATAGCTCTGAGACTTGTGGTGGGAGAGAGGAAGCTGAAAACAGGCATGTGGAAGGCGATCTTTGTCAGGGAGACCTTCAACGCTCACTAAAGTCATGGCAGCTGACCTTGGAGCTCTCACAGCAGAGATGGTGATGGCAAGCAATTAATGGCTTTGTTCAGAGGGCTCTGTACAGCCCAGAGTGCAGAAAAGGGTTAACAATAAACACAACAAATCCGGCAGATGCTGGGAATCCAGAGCCACACACACAAAATGCTGGAGGAACTCAGCAGGTCAGGCAGCATCTGTGGAGGCAGATAAATAGACTATGTTTCAGACCAAGACTTCTCCCTGATGTCACCTGACTTGCTGATTTCCTCCAACATTGTGTGTGTGTCTGTGAGTGTATGTCTGTGTGTATGTGTCTGTGTTTGTATCTGTGAATGTGTGTGTGTCTGTGAGTGTGTGTGTCTGAGCGTGAGTGTGTGTATGTGTGTGTTTCTGTGTCTGTGATTGTGTATGTGGGGGGGGGCAGTGACACGACAGCCCAGTGGTTAACACGACACTATTACAGATGAGGGTATTCCAGAGTTCAGTGTGTAATTCCGGATTCCGATAGCCATTCTGTAAGAAGTCTCTTTATGTCCTCCCCGTGGATGCTTCAGTTTGCTCCACAGTCCAAGCATCCCCAGTAGGTTAATTAGTCATTGTAAATTGTCCTGTCATGAGGCTAGGGTTAAATCATGGTTGTTGGTGGTTGCTGTGTGGATGGAGGGACCTATTCTAAATAAATAAATATGTTATTGTAACTATATGTGTTGTGTATGATTGTGACTGTTATTGTAACTCTATGTGTTGTGTATGACTGACTGTTATTGTAACTATATTGTTGTGTGTGACTGTGACTGTGATATTATAACTACATGTGCTGTGTTTTACAGCTTGGCCTCGGAGAAGTCAAGTAAAGTGAAGTTTATCGGCATTTAACTATATACATGTATATAACGTATATAATTTATATAGAAATGTGACAACGTTTCTCTGAACCAGGGTGTAAAGCACAGCAGTACGCATAACACACAATAACTTATGAAGGTAAGGATAAAATCCACAGATGAATCAGACATAAATAATAAACTAAAGAACATTAATATTGAATATTGTAAGGTACAGAACAGATTAACCAGTGACACTTCAAATGCGATGCAGTGGGGAGTTCAGAAGCCTAATGGCCTGGGGGAAGAAACTTTCCCATCGTGACCGTTCTTGTTTTTCTGCATCGGAGTCTCCTGCCTGATGGTAGAAAGTCAGAGAGGATGCTGGATGGATGGGTGGGATCCTCAGTAATACCAAGTGCCCTGTGTGTGCAGCGCTCCTGATAAATGCCCTGATGGATGGCCCTATGATCCTCAGCCATTCTCACAGCTCTTCGTAGGGACTTCTGCTCCGAGGCTTTTGGTGGCTCCCATACCAGATGGGGATGCAACTTGTCAGGATGGTGCTCCTGTGAAACGCAGTTAGGATGATATGGAGGGAGAACCTTACTCTCCTCAATCTCCTTACGAAGTGGAGATGCTGCTGTGCCTTCCTGTTCAGGGAGGTGATATTAAGGGACCAAGGGAGGTCATCTGTGATGTGAACTACGGGGAACTCCGTGCACGTCACCCTCTCTATGGAACAGCCATGTATTTTTTTTTTGGGGGGGTGTTCATAGGCACCTTCCTGAGTCCACAGTGATTTCCCTGGTCTTCTCCGTGCTCCGGCTATTCTGGACCGATGAGGTACATTGCCCAGCCACCCACCTGTTCAAACCTAGACAATTCACGACTACCAATTAACCCACCAACTGGCACGGCTTTGGACTGTGGGAGGAAACCAGAGCACCCGGAGGAAATCCGTGTGCTCATGGGAAGGTCGTATAGACCCCTTACAGATGGCGTTGGAATTGACCTCTGAACTATGCTAACCGCTACACTACGCTTCTTCCAAAAGAGGGGTGTGGGACAGCGAGATCCCTAAAACAGTGATGTGATTGTCTAGTAGAAAGTGCTGGGGGAACGTGGGGGTGCTATAATGGCGCTAGAACGTGTGGTGACACTTGCTGGCTGCCCCCAGCACATCCTTAGTTGGTTGTTAACGCAAAAGACGGATTTCGCTGTGTGTTGCAATGTACACACAGTAAATAAGTGAATCGGAACACAAGATTCTGAAAATGCTGGAAATCTAGAGCAGCACACACAGAACGCTGGAGGAACTCAGCAGGTCAGGCAGTGTCCGTAGAGAGGAATAAGCATTAAAAGTTTTGGGCTGGGACCCTTCGTCAGGATTGGAAGGGGAAAGGCCTGAATAAGGATGTAGGGGGAGGGGAGGAGTACAAGCTGGCAGGTGATAGGGGACAGCAGGTGAGGGGGAAGGTGGGTGGGTGGGGGTGAAAGGGGTGAAACAAGATGCTGGCATGTGATAGGTGAGAAAGGTGAAGGGCTGAAGAAGGAGGATTCTGATAGGAGAGGACAGAGGACTAAGGGAGAAAGAGGAGGAGGAGTGGCACCTCAGGAGGGTGATAGGCAGGTGAGGAGAAGAGAAGGGGTGAGAGGGGATTGAGAGTGGGGAATGGAACAAGAGAGAAGGCAGAGAGGGGAGAAATTACCGGAAGCTTAAGAAGTCGATGTTCATGATATTAGGTTGGAGAATCTGAGGTGTTGCTCCTCTAGATGAAGTGTGGCCTCATCGTGGCAGTAGAGGAGGCCCAGGACAGAAGTGTTGTGCTAACGAGCTTGTCTATCAGTCGGAGATGTAGTGGGCATGGCTTCGGGCTCGTGCCCCGTCTGATCTGCATTGCGTTTGAGAGTGTGGCCCTCCCTCGTTACTGACCTCAGCAAGTTGGTGTTGAGCGCTGCTGTTAATTGATAGCTTTGACAGCAAGGCTGTTTGACTCAGGGACAAGCCAGCACTGTAATGGCAACACATACAAAGTGCTGGAGGAACTCTGCAGGCCAGTTAGTATGTCTGGAAATGAATAAACAGCCAAGGTTCTGGGCTGAGACCCTTCTTCAGGACTGGAGAGGAAGAGGGAGGCAATCTGTCGGGCCATTTACTGTATCTGGTGCTCCTGACACAGCCTCCTCTGCAATGCTGTGACCTGACGTAGACTGGGGGGGGGGGGGGGGAATGACTTCCCTATGTCCAACCATTTCAATTCCTATTACTGTCACAATGTGGCTACTCTTGGTTGGAGAAGCACCTCATATTTTCTCTGGGTAGCCTCCAATCTCATGGCATGATTCCTCCCCCCCCCCCACCTCACTTCCTTTTTCTGACTTCTTCCCGCTTCAATGAAGAGTCCTGATGAAGAATCCTGGCCCCAAACGTCAACTGTTTGTTCCTCTCTATTGACGCTGCCTGACCTGATGAGATTTTTTAGCATTCTCTGTGTGTGTTACTCTGGATATCCAGCATCTCTTATGTCACTGTAATGGCAAGATTTCCGTCCCCACCCTCACTTCTGTGTTAGTTTTCAGTCTGATCATGTGCCCTAAATTTCCCACATGTCCTTGTTTATGGGGGAGGGAACGATGGAACACAAGTTCAACATACAGTCAATATATCAAGGGCAAACTGAGCCCTCTGGACAGCATTTACCACCCACGGAGCAACAGACCTGTTTACCCAATGAAGCAGGCTGTGTCCTTTTACTTGTTCTACACATTAAAGATTAAATCCAGCAAAGAGCAGGGAGAGAGATAAAGGAGATGGGTGCGGTGGTACGTGGCGAGGACTGTGTGATTTGATTTGAGAGCATTTAGGAGAAATGGTGTCTTCTATTACTGGAAGTCATTTAAAACAGTGATTATCTCAAGGGGTCACACAGAGAGCAACATCAAATTTAGTCTGACCATGGGAATATAGAGCAGAGAATGATGGCGAGTCACCGTACTGGTTAGGGGAATGTTATTACAGTGACCAGGGTTCAAGTCCTGCCGCTGTCTGTAAGGAGTTTGTACGTTCTCCACGTGGGTTTCCTCTGGGTGTTCCAATTTCCTCCCACAGTCCAAAGATGTACTGGTTAGTAGACTAATTGGTCACATGTGTGTAACTGGGCTGTGCATACTCATTACTGCATTCTAACCTTTAATAAATAAAATAATGGAACAATACAGCTCTTAAACTGCTATTCAGCCACAATATTGCACTGACCTTTTAATATACTCTAAAATCAATCTAACCCTTCCCTCCCACATAACCCTCCTTTTTTCTATCATCCACGTGCCTATCTAAGAGTTTTGTGAATGTCCCTAATGTATCTGCCTCTACCAGCATCCCTAGCATGGCATACCATGCAATGACGGTGGTGTACAAGCTCTCTAACATACTACCAGTGATGAACACAGCTCACTAACACACTAGAACTGGTGAACAAGCTCTCTAACATACTAACAGTAGTGCATACAGCTCTTTAACACTATCTGTGGTAAACACAGCTCTCTAACACAATAACAATAGTGAACACAGCTCTCTAACACTAACAGTGGTGAACATATCTCTCTAACACACCATCAGTGGTGAACACAGCTCTCTAACACCAACAGTGGTGACACAGCTCTCTAACACACTAACAATGGTAGATACAGCTCTAACACTAACAGTGGTGAACACAGCTCTCTAACTAAAATTCTTCTCCAGGATTTCTTTGTCATCTTATGCTTCTGAGTGACGGGGAACTCTGATTATGACTATCTAACTGTTATGTTCTTATGGAGCCTTTTAGTATTATTAAAAACCAGTTCCCCGGAGAGTGGGCAGCAGCATTTGCGATTAGAGCCAATGTAGTGCATAGTCTTGGCAGCAGTGAATTACGATTACGACATTCCTATTGCCCTGACCCAAGGGGGAGCAGAACACCAGGCAGGCAGTGAGAAATTCACTCCAAAAAGTCCACACGCATATTACCTAAAGTCATAAAGCATATGAGCAGAATTATGCTATTGGGCCCATCAAGTCTGCTCTGCCATTCAGCCATGGCATATTTATTATCCCTCTGAACCCCTTTCTTCAGCCTTCTCCCGTAACCCCTGACACCCTGACTAATCAAGAACCTATCAATCCCCTTTTTAAATATATCCAATGACGTGGCCTCCAGGGCTGTCTGTGGCAATGATTCATGGCTCTCTGGCAAAAGGAATTCAATAGACAATAGACAGTAGGTGCAGGAGTAGGCCATTCAGCCCTTCTAGCCAGCACCGCCATTCACTGTGATCATACACAATCAGTACCCCGTTCCTGCCCTCTCCCCATATCCCTTGACCCCGCTATCTATAAAAGCTCTATCTAACTCTCTCTTGAAAGCATCCAGAGACTTGGCCTCCACTGCCTTCTGGGGCAGAGCATTCCACATATCCACCACTCTCTGGGTGAAAAAGTTTTTCCGCATCTCTGTTCTAAATGGCCGACCCCTTATTATTAAACTGTGGCCTCTAGTTCTGGACTCACCCATCAGCGGGAACATGCTTCCTGCCTCCAGCGTGTCCAATCCCTTAATAATCTTATATGTTTCAATCAGATCCCCTCTCATCCTTCTAAATTCCAGTGTATACAAGCCCAGTCACTCCAATCTTTCAACATATGACAGTCCCGCCATTCCTGGAATTAACCTTGTGAACCTACGCTGCACTCCCTCAATATCAAGAATGTCCTTCCTCAAATTTGGAGACCAAAACTGCGCACAATACTCCAGGTGGGGTCTGACCAGGGCCCTGTACAGCTGCAGAAGGTCCTCTTTGCTTCTATACTCAATTCCTCTTGTTATAAAGGCCAGCATTCCTCCTCATCTCTGCTCTAAATGGACGTCCCTCTATTCTGAGGCTGTGCCCTCTGGTCCTAGACTCACCCACTGTAGGAAACATCCTCCCCACATCTACTCTGTTTGGGCCTTTCAATATTTGACAGGTTTCAATGAATTCCATCCCCCCCCCCCCCCCATTCTTCTAAACTCCAACAAGCACAAAACCATGAAATGTTCTTTATGCTCTAACCCTTTCATTCCAACAATCTTACTCATAAACCTGCAATGCCAGTACATCTTTCCTTAGCTATGGGCCGAGAAAACCCAGAATACTTCCAAGGGTGGTCTGAGCAAACCAATTCATCAATGGTGGGAGACAGAACAGTAATCACCTTTTCAATCTCCCACCATCCAGTGCCAGCCGCTGAAACGTCTCTGCTGGACATGCAGAATGAACAGCCTTTACCCCAGGGCCATCGTACAACTGAACGATGTGCCCTCCCCCACCCAGAGTCCAGAGGCACCATGGACAATCTAAGTGCAATGAATGGGCATAATTTGTGATGCTATTTTATATTTCATTATTGCATTTTGTAACATGGACCCCTGCAGCACTTGAATGGGGGCAGCCTCTGTTTCTTTTAATTTTAGAGTTGCTTGTTTTTAATTCAGTTGTAACTCAGACGTTAGTTTAAGTGTAGCCGTTGTGTTTTGAGTGATTGAGTTGTCAGAGTGATGGAGTGGTGCTGAATGGACTGACAGTGGAATGACGATGAAGCTGGAACTGATGCAGAGAGACATCCTCGGCTCTGCTGTGACACCATCAATGATGTAACCTGGTATTCAGTATTTCAGGTCTTTCAATATCAGACACTGTCGCCCAGGTGACCCAGTCAGGGTTGATCAGGCCCCGGCTTGTTTCCCAGCAGCGTTGGTCCAAGGGTCACTCCTCTTGACCCATGGCCACCTGGAGACTCACTCAGCAGCCTCTGTGACAGTCCTGACGGCTCTTTTCTTTGCAGTCCCCGTAATGCCGAGGAGGGAGTGGGTTCTCCAGAGCAAGCAGCCAGCAAAACCTTTACACCCCACCTCTAGGGGCTCGCATTGTGCCCTCCTCCCCTGTCTCTGGCTCTGCTTTACCAGCTCCTGATATTTGGCTTTCTTACACTCAAATGCCTCCTCAATCTAGTCTTCCCAAGGAGCAGTCAGTTCTTACTGTGACCACATACTTCGAGGTTTCGGAGAGAACGACCATGTCAGGCCTTGGGGATGATGATGTAATGAAGTCAGGGAGCTTTAATTGCTTGCCAAGATTGAGTTTCAGTTGCCAGTCGAACGTTGTGGCAAGCAAGCCCAGGCTGGCGTATCTAGACAGCTAGGATGCAACATCCATGGTCGACCCTGACTGACGGTGGCTCATTCATTCAATTAACTAATACCAACTAAACTAGTGCATTTGATCTACATCTCTCTAAACCTTTCCTATCTGTATATCTGTCCAAGCACTTCCTAAATGTTAATGTATCTACCAAGATTGTTTAATGTCATTTCCTATACAAGTGTAAAGGAGAATGAAATAATTGTCACTCTGGATCTGATGCAGCACAAAAAAAAAATCAGATCCATTTATTTTATGTTATTTAGACATTCAGCGTGGAACAGGCCTTTCCAGCCCTCTATTTAACTCTAGCCCAATCATAGGACAATTTACAATGACAATTGACTGACTAAACAGGATGTCTTTGGACTGTGGGAGGAAACCAGGGCACCCGGAGGAAAGCCGCATGTACACGGGAAGTAAGATACAAACTTGGAATTGAGCTCCTAACTCTGAAGCCCTAAAGCTGTAAGAGCATCATGCTAACTGCTGTGCTACTGTGGCACCCCAAAAAACACAATAAATATAAATACACAAGACAGCTTACATACATCCATAGATTGCACGTCCATAAAGGCACAGGAGTGACTGACAGGACATGATAAAGTAGTGGTGGCTGGGAGTGTGGAGGGGTGGGTCACTGGGTGGAGGTGGTGATCAGCCTCACTGCTTGGGGAAAGTAACTGTTACTGGGTCTGACAGTCCTCCTCCCTGATGGGAGTGAGACAAGCCTTTACTGTGCTTATTCTGTTCTGTGTTCTATGTTCCGCATTCTGTGTTCTGTGTTTTACGTTCTCTGTTCTGCGCCTGTGTTTTGCGTTCTGCATTATATGATCGATATTCTCTGTTCTGTGTTGTGTGTTCTTTGGTCTATGTTCTGTTTTCTGTGTGCTATGTTCTCAGCCCCTCCAGTCAAACTTTGCTTGAGGGTTTTTAAAGGAAAATGGCTGACAAACTCATCTCCATAGCAACCCTCACTCTACTCCAGAGTGCATTGGCACATTTGGAAGTGTGTGAGGTGTTTTGCCGAGATGAGGAGACACCATGTGAGATGCCTGGTCTTGCATCTTTCTTAACGAGAAGAGTTTTTGTGTCTCAGGCCTCCCTGGGGGGAGGATTGAAAGGTTATTGATCTGTGAAGGACGGCTGAAAGGGGGCCAAGGTTCTGACTTGATGTGTTGCTGCATCAAAGATTCATCCATGGTCTCAGTTCACTTCCAAAGAGTTGTAGAGTCATGCAGAACAGAAACAGGCCCTTCAGCCCATCACCTCCGTACTGACTAAGACATCTATCCCAGCTAATCCCATTTGACTCGTATCCCTGCCCTCTCCATGTACCAGTCCGAATGCCTTTTAAACTTTGTCATTGAAGCCACCTCCACTACATCCTCTGGCAGCTTTTCCCAGATGCCTACCAGAAAAGGTTGTCCTTCAAGTGCCATTTAAATCTTTCTCCTCTCACTTTAACCCTACACCCTCGAGTTTTAGACTCCCTGACCCTGGGTGAAAGGCTGCGACCCTCCATTTCAGCTGTGCTCATTGATGGTTTAACAAATCTCTCCAGGGAGACAGTCGCAGGCTATCTACCCTCTCCCGAGGTCAGGAGAGTGGAGGGAACTTCACTCTGTACCTGACCCCAGGAGTGTGACAAATCACAAACAGGAGGAAATCTGCAGATGCTGGAAATCCGAGCAACACACACAAAATGCTGGGGGAACTCAGCAGGCCAGGCAGCATCTATGGAAAAGAGTGCAGTTGACGTTTCGAGCTGAAACCCTTCAGCAGGGCTGGAGAAAAGATGAGAAGGCAGAGTAAGAAGTGGGGGGAGGGGGGGGGGGGAGAATTGGACAGGAGAGGACAAAGGCCAAGAAAGAAAGGGAAGTGGGAGGAGCACCAGAGGGGCGCGATGGACAAGAGAAAGAAATGGGATTGGGGAATCGCGAAGAAACAAGGGGAGCCACCACCCTTTATTCCATGGCCCTCTGTCCTCTCTTGCCCAATTCCCCTTTCTCCAGCCCCTTGTCTCTTTCACCAATCAACTCCCCAGCTCCTAACTTCACCCCGCCATCTCTCCCCCCTCATGGTTTCACCTAGCACTTAGAACCTGGTATTTCTTATTCCCCTCCCCCTCCTCACCCCTCACTCTGCCTTCTCATAACGTCAATCTCATCGTGCCGAAGGGTTTCGGCCCGAAACGTCAGCTGTATTTTTTTCCATGGGTGCAGCCTGGACTGCAGAGATCCTCCAGCATTTTATGTCTGACCCCGGGAGAGTGTGATGGGACAGTGTAGAGGGAGCTTCACTCTGTGTCTGACCCTGGGAGTGTGTGATGGGACAGTGTAGAGGGAGTTTCACTCTGTGTCTGACCCCGGGAGTGTGTGATGGGACAGTGTAGAGGGAGCTTCACTCTGTGTCTGACCCCGGGAGTGTGTGATGGGACAGTGTAGAGGGAGCTTCACTCTGTGTCTGACCCCAGGAGTGTGGGATGGGACAGTGCAGAGGGAGCTTCACTCTGTGTCTGACCCCGGGAGTGAGTGATGGGACAGTGTAGAGGGAGTTTCTCTATGTGTCTGACTCTGGGAGTGAGTGATGGACAGTGTAGAGGGAGTTCACTCTGTGTCTGACCCCGGGAGTGTGTGATGGGACAGTGTAGAGGGAGCTTCACTCTGTGTCTGACCCCGGGAGTGAGTGATGGACAGTGTAGAGGGAGCTTCACTCTGTGTCTGACCCCGGGAGTGAGTGATGGACAGTGTAGAGGGAGCTTCACTCTGTGTCTGACCCCGGGAGTGTGTGATGGGACAGTGTAGAGGGAGTTTCACTCTGTGTCTGACCCTGGGAGTGTGTGATGGGACAGTGTAGAGGGAGCTTCACTCTGTGTCTGACCCTGGGAGTGTGTGATGGGACAGTGTAGAGGGAGTTTCTCTATGTGTCTGACTCTGGGAGTGAGTGATGGACAGTGTAGAGGGAGTTTCACTCTGTGTCTGACCCCAGGAGTGTGTGATAGGACAGTGTAGAGGGAGTTTCTCTATGTGTCTGACTCTGGGAGTGAGTGATGGGACAGGGTAGAGGGAGCTTCACTCTGTGTCTGACCCTGGGAGTGTGTGATGGGACAGTGTAGAAGGAGTTTCTCTCTGTGTCTGACCCTGGCAGTGTGTGATGGGACAGGGTAGAGGGAGCTTCACTCTGTGTCTGACCCTGGGAGTGTGTGATGGGACAGTGTAGAAGGAGTTTCTCTCTGTGTCTGACCCTGGCAGTGTGTGATGGGACAGGGTAGAGGGAGCTTCACTCTGTGTCTGACCCTGGGAGTGTATGATGGGACAGGGTAGAGGGAGCTTCACTCTGTGTCTGACCCTGGGAGTGAGTGATGGGACAGTGTAGAGGGAGTTCACTCTGTGTCTGACCCCGGGAGTGTGTGATGGGACAGTGTAGAGGGAGTTTCTCTCTGTGTCTGACCCCGGGAGTGTGTGATGGAACAGTGTAGAGGGAGTTTCACTCTGTGTCTGACCCCGGGAGTGTGTGATGGGACAGCGCAGAGGGAGCTTCACTCTGTGTCTGACCCCGGGTGTGTGTGATGGGACGGTGTAGAGGGAGCTTCACTCTGTGTCTGACCCCAGGAGTGTGTGATGGGACAGTGTAGAGGGAGTTTCACTCTGTGTCTGACCCCAGGAGTGTGGGATGGGACAGTGTAGAGGGAGCTTCACTCTGTGTCTGACCCTGGGAGTGAGTGATGGACAGTGTAGAGGGAGCTTCACTCTGTGTCTGACCCCGGGAGTGAGTGATGGGACAGTGTACAGGGAGTTTTACTCTGTGTCTGACCCTGAGAGTGTGTGATGGGACAGTGTAGAGGGAGCTTCACTCTGTGTCTGACCCTGGGAGTGAGTGATGGGACAGTGTAGAGGGAGTTTCACTCTGTGTCTGACCCTGGGTGTGTGTGATGGGAGAGTGTAGAGCAGTGGTTCCCAAACTTTTTTTGGCCAGGCCCCACCTAATCACCTCTAAAATCCTGATGCCCCTTGTGGTGATATATAATTCTTATTATTCAAAAAGTGAACTCCTATTCACCTAGAGGAAGTCTAAAAGACCATTAACTTGGTTTAAACAAGCTTCCAAAGAACATGGCATTCATGAAAGAGAAAAATAAAAGAACCAAAGGACTTTTAAAGTTCTGAGGAAAAAATTACTAAGAAATTGTAAAAAAAAGAACATTAAGTGATATTAAAATATAATAATAATAAATAAATAAAACAACGCCGATTCGTTTCTACAGCATACAAAGACAGATACACTGTTTAAAAGAGATGATGCAATGTACACACCTTCACACCACCAAGAACCGAAAGCTACTGCAAAAAGCAGCATTGGCGCGACCTCATACGAGTTTCTTACGCATTTGGACTTGTTCATTCGTTCCTTCCTAGATCAGTCAATTCATTAATTTAATTATGAAAGCCATTTGATGGTTGTAATGATGGTGATACACTATATATACAGTACATACGCAATTACACATGTACCTACACACAAGTATTTTTATGTATGCATACTGTATATGCACATATGTATTAACTCGCACACACACTCATACTCACACAGACTTACTAGAAAAAATTCACTGTTAATAACTCATTCTCGAATTGCCCCCCTTAAAAATCAAATTACCCCACGTTGGGAACCACTGTTGTAGAGGGAGCTTCACTCTGTGTCTGACCTCGGGAGTGTGTGATGGACAGTGTAGAGGGAGTTTCACTCTGTGTCTGACCTCGGGAGTGTGTGATGGACAGTGTAGAGGGAGTTTCACTCTGTGTCTGACCCCGGGAGTGTGTGATGGGACAGTGTAGAGGGAGTTTCACCCTGTGTCTGACCCCGGGAGTGTGTGATGGGACAGTGTAGAGGGAGCTTCACTCTGTATCTGACCCCGGGAGTGTGTGATGGGACAGTGTAGAGGGAGCTTCACTCTGTGTCTGACCCCGGGAGTGTGTGATGGGACAGTGTAGAGGGAGCTTCACTCTGTGTCTGACCCCGGGAGTGTGTGATGGGACAGTGTAGAGGGAGCTTCACTCTGTGTCTGACCCCGGGAGTGTGTGATGGGACAGTGTAGAGGGAGCTTCACTCTGTGACTGACCTCAAAAGTGTTTGATGGGACAGTGTGTAATCTCTGTTGGTGTTGCTTGGCAATAGTCTGCCAGTAAAAACCGGGAGAAATTCCAATTCTGAATCAACGTTAGAGGGACACAACATATACAATTCTGTCGGTGACTGTAGTTCTGGATGATGGTAAGACTCCTATGACAGGGAGGTGCTTTCAAAGTATATTTGTAGATGCATTACGGGGATTATGAGCTCATTGTGGGTTGATGAAGGCTTATTTAACAAAGGTCACTGCTCCAATCAATAAAGTTGAGAGCGATTAATGGAACTGTTGCGCTAAGGACGGGTCTCTACCGGGCAGTGTGAGATAGGACATGAAATCAGGGACAATGGCTCAAATTAACACCCAGCCTGGAGAGGCCACTCAGCCCTCTAGATCTAACTTGCTCTCCTGAAAGACAGCAACTCGATGGGCTGTACAAATAATGTGCAGGAGCACCAAGGACTCCTGTTATAGAACAGCCACACCAAACACTTCACTGTGATACAAGTGTAACACACTGAATCTTTCCATTCCAACACTGACGTTGAGGAGAAGGGCTCAGAATCAAATTGGAGATAGATTACACATGTACACCCCTCACTGTGACACTGACACACCCCTCACTGTGACACCCTTCACCCCTCACTGTGACACCGATGCACCCCACACCCCTCACTGTGACACCGACACTGACACACCCCTCACTGTGACACCCTTCACCCCTCACTGTGACACCGATGCACCCCACACCCCTCACTGTGACACCGACACTGACACACCCCTCACTGTGACACCGACACTGACCACACACCCCTCACTGTGACACCGATACACCCCACACCCCTCACTGTGACACTGACACTGACCACACACCCCTCACTGTGACACCGACACTGACCACACACCCCTCACTGTGACACCGACACTGACCACACACCCCTCACTGTGACACCTATACACCCCACACCCCTCACTGTGACACCGATACACCCCACACCCCTCACTGTGACACTGACACACCCCACACCCCTCACTGTGACACCGACACACCCCTCACTGTGACACCGATACACCCCACACCCCTCACTGTGACACTGATACACCACACACCCCTCACTGTGACACCTATACACCCCACACCCCTCACTGTGACACCGATACACCCCACACCCCTCACTGTGACACCGACACTGACACACCCCTCACTGTGACACCGATACACCCCTCACTGTGACACCGACACACCCCTCACTGTGACACTGATACACCCCACACCCCTCACTGTGACACCGACACACCCCTCACTGTGACACCGACACACCCCTCACTGTGACACTGATACACCCCACACCCCTCACTGTGACACCGACACCGACACACCCCTCACTGTGACACCGATACACCCCACACCCCTCACTGTGACACTGATACACCACACACCCCTCACTGTGACACCGACACACCCCTCACTGTGACACTGATACACCCCACACCCCTCACTGTGACACTGATACACCCCACACCCCTCACTGTGACACCGACACACCCCTCACTGTGACACCGACACACCCCTCACTGTGACACTGATACACCCCACACCCCTCACTGTGACACCGATACACCCCTCACTGTGACACCGACACACCCCACACCCCTCACTGTGACACCGACACCGACACACCCCTCACTGTGACACCGATACACCCCACACCCCTCACTGTGACACTGATACACCACACACCCCTCACTGTGACACCGACACACCCCTCACTGTGACACCGACACCGACACACCCCTCACTGTGACACCGACACACCCCACACCCCTCACTGTGACACCAATACACCCCACACCCCTCACTGTGACACCGATACACCCCACACCCCTCACTGTGACACCGATACACCCCACACCCCTCACTGTGACACCGACACCGACACACCCCTCACTGTGACACCGACACACCCCACACCCCTCACTGTGACACTGATACACCACACACCCCTCACTGTGACACTGATACACCACACACCCCTCACTGTGACACCGACACTCCCCACACCCCTCACTGTGACACCGATACACCCCACACCCCTCACTGTGACACTGACACACCCCTCACTGTGACACCGACACTCCCCACACCCCTCACTGTGACACTGATACACCCCACACCCCTCACTGTGACACCGACACACCCCTCACTGTGACACCGACACACCCCTCACTGTGACACCGACACACCCCTCACTGTGACACCGATACACCCCTCACTGTGACACTGATACACCCCTCACTGTGACACCGATACACCCCTCACTGTGACACTGATACACCCCTCACTGTGACACTGATACACCCCTCACTGTGACACCGACACCGACACACCCCTCACTGTGACACCGATACACCCCACACTGTGACACTGACACACCCCTCACTGTGACACCGATACACCCCACACCCCTCACTGTGACACCGACACACCCCTCACTGTGACACCGATACACCCCTCACTGTGACACTGATACACCCCACACTGTGACACCGACACCGACACACCCCTCACTGTGACACCGACACACCCCTCACTGTGACACCGATACACCCCACACCCCTCACTGTGACACTGACACTCCCCACTCCCCTCACTGTGACACTGACACTCCCCACACCCCTCACTGTGACACCGATACACCCCTCACTGTGACACTGACACTCCCCACACCCCTCACTGTGACACCGATACACCCCACACCCCTCACTGTGACACTGACACTCCCCACTCCCCTCACTGTGACACTGACACTCCCCACACCCCTCACTGTGACACCGATACACCCCTCACTGTGACACTGACACTCCCCACACCCCTCACTGTGACACCGACACACCCCACACCCCTCACTGTGACACCGATACACCCCACACCCCTCACTGTGACACCGACACACCCCTCACTGTGACACCGATACACCCCACACCCCTCACTGTGACACCGACACACCCCACACCCCTCACTGTGACACCGATACACCCCACACCCCTCACTGTGACACCGACACACCCCACACCCCTCTCTGTGACACCGATACACCCCTCACTGTGACACCGACACACCCCTCACTGTGACACCGACACACCCCTCACTGTGACACCGACACACCCCTCACTGTGACACTGACACACCCCTCACTGTGACACCGATACACCCCACACTCCTCACTGTGACACTGACACACCCCTCACTGTGACACCGATACACCCCTCACTGTGACACCGACACTGACCACACACCCCTCACTGTGACACCGATACACCCCACACCCCTCACTGTGACACCGATACACCCCACACCCCTCACTGTGACACCGACACTGACACACCCCTCACTGTGACACCGATACACCCCACACCCCTCACTGTGACACTGACACTGACCCCACACCCCTCACTGTGACACCGACACACCCCACACCCCTCACTGTGACACCGACACCAACACACCCCTCACTGTGACACCGACACACCCCACACCCCTCACTGTGACACCGATACACCCCTCACTGTGACACCGACACACCCCACACCCCTCACTGTGACACCGATACACCCCTCACTGTGACACCGATACACCCCTCACTGTGACACCGATACACCCCACACCCCTCACTGTGACACCGACACACCCCACACCCCTCACTGTGACACCGACACCAACACACCCCTCACTGTGACACCGATACACCCCACACCCCTCACTGTGACACCGATACACCCCTCACTGTGACACCGATACACCCCACACCCCTCACTGTGACACCGACACACCCCACACCCCTCACTGTGACACTGACACTGACCACACACCCCTCACTGTGACACCGATACACCCCACACCCCTCACTGTGACACCGATACACCCCACACCCCTCACTGTGACACCGACACTGACACACCCCTCACTGTGACACCGATACACCCCACACCCCTCACTGTGACACTGACACTGACCCCACACCCCTCACTGTGACACCGACACACCCCACACCCCTCACTGTGACACCGACACCAACACACCCCTCACTGTGACACCGACACACCCCACACCCCTCACTGTGACACCGATACACCCCTCACTGTGACACCGATACACCCCACACCCCTCACTGTGACACCGACACACCCCACACCCCTCACTGTGACACCGACACACCCCACACCCCTCACTGTGACACCGACACACCCCACACCCCTCACTGTGACACCGACACACCCCACACCCCTCACTGTGACACCGATACACCCCTCACTGTGACACCGATACACCCCACACCCCTCACTGTGACACCGACACACCCCACACCCCTCACTGTGACACCGATACACCCCTCACTGTGACACCGATACACCCCACACCCCTCACTGTGTCACCGACACACCCCACACCCCTCACTGTGACACCGATACACCCCACACCCCTCACTGTGACACTGACACACCCCTCACTGTGACACCGACACACCCCTCACTGTGACACTGATACACCACACACCCCTCACTGTGACACCGACACACCCCACACCCCTCACTGTGACACCGACACCAACACACCCCTCACTGTGACACCGATACGCCCCACACCCCTCACTGTGACACTGATACACCCCACACCCCCCACTGTGACACCGATACACCCCACACCCCCCACTGTGACACCGATACACCCCACACCCCTCACTGTGACACCGATACACCCCACACCCCTCACTGTGACACCGATACACCACACACCCCTCACTGTGACACCGATACACCCCACACCCCTCACTGTGACACCGATACACCCCACACCCCTCACTGTGACACCGACACACCCCTCACTGTGACACCGACACCGACACACCCCTCACTGTGACACTGACACACCCCTCACTGTGACACCGACACACCCCTCACTGTGACACTGACACACCCCTCACTGTGACACCGATACACCCCACACTCCTCACTGTGACACCGACACACCCCTCACTGTGACACCGACACACCCCTCACTGTGACACTGATACACCCCACACCCCTCACTGTGACACCGATACACCCCACACTCCTCACTGTGACACCGACACACCCCTCACTGTGACACTGACACACCCCTCACTGTGACACTGACACACCCCACACTCCTCACTGTGACACCGACACACCCCTCACTGTGACACTGACACACCCCTCACTGTGACACCGATACACCCCACACTCCTCACTGTGACACGGTCACACCCCTCACTGTGACACTGTCACAACCCCTCACTGTGACACCGATACACCCCACACTCCTCACTGTGACACTGACACACCCCTCACTGTGACACCGATACACCCCACACTCCTCACTGTGACACCGACACCGACACACCCCTCACTGTGACACCGATAGACCACACACCCCTCACTGTGACACCGACACTGACCACACACCCCTCACTGTGACACCGATACACCCCACACCCCTCACTGTGACACCGATACACCCCACACCCCTCACTGTGACACCGACACTGACACACCCCTCACTGTGACACCGATACACCCCTCACTGTGACACCGACACCAACACACCCCTCACTGTGACACCGATACACCCCTCACTGTGACACCGACACACCCCACACCCCTCACTGTGACACTGATACACCCCACACCCCTCACTGTGACACCGACACACCCCACACCCCTCACTGTGACACCGATACGCCCCACACCCCTCACTGTGACACCGATACACCCCACACCCCTCACTGTGACACCGACACCAACACACCCCTCACTGTGACACCGATACACCCCTCACTGTGACACCGACACACCCCACACCCCTCACTGTGACACTGATACACCCCACACCCCTCACTGTGACACCGACACACCCCACACCCCTCACTGTGACACCGATACGCCCCACACCCCTCACTGTGACACCGATACACCCCACACCCCTCACTGTGACACTGATACACCCCACACCCCTCACTGTGACACCGACACCAACACACCCCTCACTGTGACACCGATACGCCCCACACCCCTCACTGTGACACCGATACACCCCACACCCCTCACTGTGACACCGACACACCCCACACCCCTCACTGTGACACCGATACACCCCACACCCCTCACTGTGACACCGATAGACCACACACCCCTCACTGTGACACCGATACGCCCCACACCCCTCACTGTGACACCGATACACCCCACACCCCTCACTGTGACACCGATAGACCACACACCCCTCACTGTGACACCGATACACCCCACACCCCTCACTGTGACACCGACACTCCCCACACCCCTCACTGTGACACCGACACTCCCCACACCCCTCACTGTGACACTGATACACCCCACACCCCTCACTGTGACACTGACACACCCCACACCCCTCACTGTGACACTGATACACCCCACACCCCCCACTGTGACACCAATACACCCCACACCCCTCACTGTGACACCGATACACCCCACACCCCTCACTGTGACACCGACACACCCCACACCCCTCACTGTGACACCGATACACCCCACACCCCTCACTGTGACACCGATACACCCCACACCCCTCACTGTGACACTGATACACCACACACCCCTCACTGTGACACCGATACACCCCACACCCCTCACTGTGACACCGACACACCCCTCACTGTGACACCGACACACCCCTCACTGTGACACTGATACACCCCACACCCCTCACTGTGACACCGACACCGACACACCCCTCACTGTGACACCGACACACCCCTCACTGTGACACCGACACACCCCTCACTGTGACACCGACACTGACCACACACCCCTCACTGTGACACCGATACACCACACACCCCTCACTGTGACACCGACACCGACACACCCCTCACTGTGACACCGATACACCCCTCACCCCCCACTGTGACACCGATACACCCCACACCCCTCACTGTGACACTGACACACCCCACACCCCTCACTGTAACTGTCTCAGGCTTTCTGCATCCTCTCTCTTACACTCCATCCCACATCCTTCTCCTGCACTCTGTCCTTTCTCCCCTCATGGTATTGGCAATGCCCTTGTGCGTGCCTTTGACTAGGTATTTATAAAGGCCTTTCCTCTGACGTCTCTAAGCTCTCTGTCCTCTCCATCCTCCTCGTTGGTTGGCCCTCTGGTAGCAGCTAACACATGCCAGCTCGAGGTCTGGCTGGTTTCTGTACCTGATGCCCATTGTGGTAATTACTGGCTGCAAAGTGATTTGAAACACAAGCTGCTGCTGTATTGTGTGCTCCAGGGGAGTCTGGGCAGGGGTCTCTGAGTGGCTTGTGTGCTGCAGTGGAGGTGGGGGAGTCTGGGCAGGGGAGGCTGTGTGGGGCAGTCTGGGCAGGGGTCTCTGAGTGGCTTGTGTGCTGCAGTGGAGGTGGGGGAGTCTGGGCAGGGGAGGCTGTGTGGGGCAGTCTGGGCAGGGGTCTCTGAGTGGCTTGTGTGCTGCAGTGGAGGTGGGGGAGTCTGGGCAGGGGAGGCTGTGTGGGGCAGTCTGGACCGGGGAGGCTGTGTGGGGGGAGTCTGGGCAGGGGTCTCTGAGCGGGTTGTGTGCTGCAGAGGAGGCTGTGTGGGGGAGTCTGGGCAGGGGTCTCTGAGTGGCTTGTGCGCTGCAGGGGAGGTGGGGGAGTCTGGGCAGGGGAGGCTGTGTGGGGCAGTCTGGACCGGGAAGGCTGTGTGGGGGGAGTCTGGGCAGGGGAGGCTGTGTGGGGCAGTCTGGGCAGGGGTCTCTGAGCGGGTTGTGTGCTGCAGGGGAGGCTGTGTGGGGGAGTCTGGGCAGGGGTCTCTGAGTGGCTTGTGTGCTGCAGGGGAGGTGGGGGAGGCTGGGCAGGGGAGGCTGTGTGGGGCAGTCTGGACCGGGGAGGCTGTATGGGGGGAGTCTGGGCAGGGGAGGCTGTGTGGGGGAGTCTGGGCAGGGGTCTCTGAGCAGGTTGTGTGCTGCAGGGGAGGTGGGGGAGTCTGGGCAGGGGAGGCTGTGTGGGGCAGTCTGGGCAGGGGTCTCTGAGCGGGTTGTGTGCTGCAGGGGAGGCTGTGTGGGGGAGTCTGGGCAGGGGAGGCTGTGTGGGGGAGTCTGGGCAGGGGTCTCTGAGTGGGTTGTGTGCTGCAGGGGAGGTGGGGGAGTCTGGGCAGGGGAGGCTGTGTGGGGCAGTCTGGACCGGGAAGGCTGTGTGGGGGGAGTCTGGGCAGGGGAGGCTGTGTGGGGGAGTCTGGGCAGGGGTCTCTGAGCAGGTTGTGTGCTGCAGGGGAGGCTGTGTGGGGGAGTCTGGGCAGGGGTCTCTGAGTGGGTTGTGTGCTGCAGGGGAGGTGGGGGAGTCTGGGCAGTGGAGGCTGTGTGGGGCAGTCTGGACCGGGGAGGCTGTGTGGGGGAGTCTGGGCAGGGGAGGCTGTGTGGGGCAGTCTGGACCGGGGAGGCTGTGTGGGGGGAGTCTGGGCAGGGGAGGCTGTGTGGGGGAGTCTGGGCAGGGGTCTCTGAGCAGGTTGTGTGCTGCAGGAGAGCGCGGCCGGTTGAGATTCAGCCCATGTCCAGCCGCAGGGAGAGGGCGAGAGGCTGACAACTGTTCAGTGGTTCTGGGTCAGCGCTGAGGGACACTGGTGCTTGTAACTCAGCTTAGTCAGAACTGAGGCAACGTTATAAACACAGCTCGGCACTGACCTCATAGTGAGTCACGTCCTCAAAGGATAATCCCATCCATCATCTGACACACACTTACCACTCCTCTCTCTCCCTCTGCCTCGCCCTCTCTTATCGTTCTCTCTCTCCCTGTCTCTTACCCTCTCCTTCTCTCTTTCTCAAACTCTCACTCACTTCCCTCTCTCCTCTCTCGCTCCCTTCTTTCTCACTCTTCACCTCCCCTCTCTCTATCTTCTCTCCCCCCTCTCCCTTACCCTCCTTCCCTCTTCACCACCCCCTTACATACACTCTCTCCCCCCTCTCTCTCACCCTCCCCCTCTCTCCCCCTCTTTCACTATACCCCACTGGATACCTCATTGTTTACCAGCCACATCCTGTAGGCAGGTAATCCAGTTGTTAGACCTTAAGACATAGGGACAGAATTAGACCATTTGGCCCATCGAGTCTGCTCTGCTATTCCATCATGGCTGATTTATTACCCCTTTCAACCCCATTCTCTTGCTTTCGTTCCATAACCTTTGGCCCTCTGACTAATTAAGAACCTATTAGCCTCTGCTTTAGATGTACCCAATGACTTGGCTTCTCAGTCATCATTCACAGTCATCTGTGGCAATGAATTCCACAGAGTCACCACTCTGTGGCAAAAGGAATTCCTCCTCATCTCTGACCTAAATGGATGTCCCTCTGGTCCTAGACTCCCCAACTACATAGGAAACACCCTCTCCATGTCCACTCTATATATACCATTCAATATCTGATTGCTTTCAATGAGACCCCTTTCTTCCTTCTAAATTCCCGTGAGTACAGGCTCACAGCCAACAAATACTCCTCAATCCTGGGATCATTCTCGTGAACCTCCTCTGGACCCTCTCCAATGCCAGCACATCCTTTCTGAAAGCAGGGACTGCAGCCTGCCCAATGCCCCGTAAAGCCTCGGCATCACATCCTTGCTTTTATATTCTCATCCTCCCGAAACAAATACTAACAATGCATTTGCCTTCTTTACCACCGACTCAACCTGCACTTTGACCTTTTCAGCGTAGGGCCCACAGCATAAGAAAGGTTGGGAATTGGTGCTTTGGGGAATCCTGCACATGATCTCCCAAGTCACCTTGCACCTCAGATTTTTGAATTTTCTCCCCATGTAGAAAGTAGTCTATGTCTTTATTTCTTCTACAAAAGTGCACTTCCTGACACTGTATTCCATCTGCCAGTTCTTTGCCCAACCTTCCCCTACAATTCATCAATCGGATGATGCAGTTCCTGAATCAAACCTATTGGATAAATCAGACCAATGAAAATGCTTCTACATGGCTTGTGATTCTATGATGCTCGACCCGAGCTTGAAACTGGTTTGAAAATCTCCGCAAAGCCCATTCTTCATCTATGTGTTGATCAATAAATGTGTTTAAACATTGATCCGAGGATGTGTAATTGGATTTGGATATTAATAGACAGATTACTTATGTTGATATCTTACTGTTATTATTTCTGATGTCATATTGCCTGTAAACCAATTGCTTATGCACAGGGAGCTTATCTCCTCTGATTACAGTTGGGTGATGAGAAACCATGACCTATTCCTTCTGCAGTGTCATATCACAGATGCCAAGAATTACGTAGCCTTTCGGTACGAGCACAGGCTGAGTCTAGGACCAGCGGGCTCAGCCTCAGAGTAGAGGAACATCCATTTAGAACAGAGATGAGGAGGAATTACTTCAGCCAGGGAGTGGTGAATCTGAGGAATTCATTGCCATAGACGGCTGTGGAGGCCAAGTCATTGGGTATATCTAAAGCTGAGGTTGATAGGTTCTTGATTAGTCAGGGCATCAAAGGTTATGGGGAGAAGACAGGAGAATGGGGTTGAGAGGGTTAATAGATCAGCCATGATGGAGTGGTGGAGCAGACTCAATGGGTGAATGACCCTGTTCTGCTCCTGTCTTAATGGTCTTATGGTCAAATACAGGGTCTGAAAGCTGCATTGGAATTGGTAAATGGGTTTATTATTGTCACATGTACAGTGAAGAGCTAGTCTTGCGAACTGTTCATACAGATCAGACCATTACACAGTGCACCGAGGTAGAACAAGGTAAAACAGTAACAGATTGCAGAATAAAGTGTTACAGTTACAGAGGGAGAGCAGGGCTGGCAGCCAGTGAGGCACAAGAACATATCGAGGGAGACCGTGAAGTCAATAGTCCTTCTCATTGTACTTGGGAATCATTTGAGAGGCCTTGTGTTGTCATACGCAAGCCAGGCGGTACGATATGGAGAGCAAGCTGTTGCCCATACTGCCGGCTTCCCCTCGCCACAGAGCTGATGAATCCAAAGGATTCAAAAGATAGTGGAGTCAAGGGATATGGGGAGAAGGCAGGAATGGGGTACTGATTGTGGATGATCAGCCATGATCACATTGAATGGCGGTGCTGGCTAGAAGGGCCGAATGGCCTACTCCTGCACCTATTGTCTATTGGAACGGCAGAGACCGATACAGTTTGGCACCAGCGGCATCACAGGCCCTTCCAGTTAGCATTGAATGTAATGTAGGGCTGCCTTACGGACTCCAGCACTGGATTAAAGATTTCCCCACGAGTGGTATAGGCACAAGTCAGTGGAGGCTTGAGATCACAATTTTCCCTCTCCTAGATGAGCTGCCAACCATGGCTGACAAGCCCCATCTGCCCAAAATCATTTCACAGTCTTATAACAGTGGGGTAGAAGTTGTCCTTGCTCCTGGTAGTACAGTCCACTGGACTATGCGGACCCCAGGTCAGCCTCTACAGCCACCTGAGGACCACCAATAGACAACCCCCGAGGAGAACGTCACACTCACATTGAATGAGTGCAAAGGAAGGAGGTGCTTTCAGGCTCTTGTATCTTCTGTCCGATGGGAGATGGCAGAAGAGAGAATGTCTGGGGTAACAGGGACTTTGATTACGCTGGCTGCTTTACTGAGGCAGTGGATAGTGCAGACAGAGTCCATGGAGGGGAGGCTGGTTTCCGTGATGCGCTGGGGTATGCTTCAACTCTCTGCTGTTTCTTGTGGTCACATGCAGAATAGTTGCCTTACCAATCCATGGTACATCGAGATGGAAAGCTCTCTATGGTGCATTAATAAAAATCGTTCAGCACCAACGGGGAAATACCAAATTTCTTTGGCCTCCTGAGGACATAGAGGCATTGGTGAGCTTTCCCAGCCATGAAGTCAATGTGACTGGACTGAGATACTCATCCCCAGGAACTTGAAGCTCGCAACCCTCTCCATCGCAGTATCATTGACGAAGACAGTCCTGATGTCCCAGAACTTGTCCGGATGCTGATTCTCGACCTGAAAGGTCAACAATTCCTTCCACCCCAAAGATGCCGCCTGACCCGTTGAGGTTCTCCAGCATCTACTGTGTTTCTCCAGATTCCAGCACCTAAAGTCTCTTGCGTCTCCCCAGGGAGTGGGATTCATTGTGCTTGGGATGGGAACAAAATTTAGAGGCTCACGCACAAACTGCTAGAGGAACTCAGAAGGTCAGGTGATATCTATGGTGGGGAATAAACAGCCCATGTTTTAGGCCAAGACCTTCATCAGGAATGGAAAGAAAAGGGAAACCAGAATAAGAAGGTGAGGAGAGGGAAGGAGTACAAGGTGATAGGTGAGACCTGAATGAGATTTTAAATCATGAGAGGTATAAATAGGGTAAACAACCTGAATCACTTCCCCATGGTAGAAATGTCAAACACCAGAGCAGCACACAAAACGCTGAGGAACTCAGCAGGTCAGACAGCAACTATGGAAATGAAAAAGTCTGTATGACTAGCTAAGTTCCTGCAGCATTTCAAGTGTGTTGCTGTGGATTTCCAGCATCTGCAAAATCTCTTGTGTTAATGACACACCAGAGGACATATTTTTAAGGTTGAGGGTAAAGGTTTAAAGGTGATGTGAGGGGTAAGTTTTTATACAGACAATTGGACGTGCCTAGAATGGGTTACCAGGGGTTGGAGTGGAATCGGGCAGTTTGTTGGAATGATAAGGGCACATGAATGGACGGATATGGACGATACAGGTGAGGAGATAATTTAGGATAAATTGGCATAAAATTTGGAACAACATGTTAGAGGATAGGGCTTTCTTCCCTGAAGTGTGGGAGAATGAGGGAGCTATACAAAATTATGAAGGGTATAGATAACATAAATGCAAGCAGGCTTTTCCTCTGAGACTAATACGAGAGGTCAGGGGTTAAGGGTAAAAGGTGATATGTTCGAAGGGTCATGAGGGTGTGAAAGGAGCTCCCAGTGGGATGCTGGTTTGATTTCAACATTTAAGAGAAATTCTGATAGATACAGAGATGGGAGGGGTGTGGAGGGTTATGATATGGGAGCAGGTCGGTCGGTGGGACAAGGCAGCTGATAGTTCAGAATGAACTAGATGGGCCGAGCAGCCTCTTTCTGTGCTGCAGTGTTCTGTGACTCTTGTGGGATGAATAGCCTACCCCCAGTGCTCTACGTTCTATGTTTGTGGTAAAACGCATGAAGCAAAGGGACAGGAAGTTCATGCTCACATCTACCAACAGAATGAAAATATCTGGCAAAGAGGTCACTCGCTGTGTGACTCGGGCGGTGAGACGGTGCGTGACATGGGCGGTGAGACGGTGCGTGACACAGACGGTGAGACGGTGCGTGACACGGGCGGAGAGACGGTGCGTGACACGGGCGGTGAGACGGTGCGTGACACGGGCGGTGAGACGGTGCGTGACTCGGGCGGTGAGACGGTGCGTGACACGGGCGGTGAGACGGTGCGTGACACGGGCGGTGCATGACACGGGCAGTGCGTGACACGGGTGGTGCGTGACACGGGCGGTGAGACGGACGGTGCGTGACTCGGGTGGAGGGACGGTGCGTGACACGGGCAGTGAGACGGACGGTGCGTGACTCGGGCGGAGAGACGGACGGTGCGAGACTCGGGCGGAGAGACGGTGCGTGACTCGGGCGGAGAGACGGACGGTGCGTGACTCGGGCGGAGAGACCGACGGTGCGTGACTCGGGCGGAGAGACGGTGCGTGACTCGGGCTGTGAGACGGTGCGTGACACGGGTGGTGCGTGACACCGGCGGAGAGACGGTGCGTGACACGGGCGGTGAGACGGTGTGTGACTCGGGCGGAGAGACGGTGCGTGACTCGGGCGGTGCGTGACTTGGGCGGAGAGATGGTGCGTGACACGGGCGGTGAGACGGACGGTGCGTGACACGGGCGGTGAGACGGACGGTGCGTGACACGGGCGGTGAGACGGACGGTGCGTGACACGGGCGGTGAGACGGACGGTGTGTGACACGGGCGGTGAGACGGTGTGTGACTCGGGCGGAGAGACGGTGCGTGACTCGGGCGGTGAGACGGACGGTGTGTGACACGGGCGGTGAGACGGTGCGTGACACGGGCGGAGAGACGGTGCATGACACGGGCGGTGAGACGGTGCGTGACACGGGTGGTGCGTGACACCGGCGGAGAGACGGTGCGTGACACGGGCGGTGAGACGGTGCGTGACACGGCCAGTGAGACTGCGTGACACTGGATAAGGTGCATGGTCATCTGGGAGTCATGACCCTCTCTTTCCCCTCCCTGCCAGATACATTTATTAATTTATTTGTCTGTTTGTGTTTATTTATTTATTGAGATATAGCGCAGAATAGGCCCTTCCAGCCCCACCACCCAGCAACACCTAATTAGACCCTTGCCTAATCATGGGACAATTTACAGTGACCAATCAGCCTCCCAGCTGGAACAGCTTTGCTCTATGGGAGGAATCTGGAGCACCCGGAGGATACCCTCACAGTCACAGAGAGGACGTACAAACTCATTGGCAGTGGCAGGAATTGAATCGGGCTCGCTGGTACTGTAAAGCATTGTGTTACCCACTACGGTACAGTGATAACCCGCATTTTAAGATATGTCCCTTCATCTCTGTCCAACCACGTCCCCATGCAGAGGGGAGAGAGGAATCTTCACTTCAGATACAACCCGTGCTGTTTGAGTGTCTCTGGATGGCGATGGTGGCTTAGCGTATCAGGTCAATGTTGTGAGAGCAGCAATGGGTACCGAGCAAGTACTCTGCACCTTGGCTCAATCTGTTGTTTACATCCAAGCAGCACGGGCAGGACAGATGGTGCTTAATTTTATTTCTGCTCATCCAGGTGATTGTTGTCCGTTCCAAGGGATGGAAAGTTCACCATTTGGCAACTCCGAGAAACTCAAACAGCGTGGGTTTTTGTGAAGTGAGGTGATGCCCCCCACCAACCTTCTAAATTCCAACAAGTACAGGCCCAGAACCATCAAACATTCTTCATATGATAGCTCTTTCAATCCTGGAATCATCCTTGTGAACCTCCTCTGAACCCTCTCCAATGCCAGCACATCTTTTCTTAGATAAGGGGACCAAAACTGTCCACAGTACTCAAGGTGAGACCTCACCAGTGCTTTATAAAGACTCAGCATCACATGCTCTTGTAGGCTAGACCTCTTGAAATTAATGTTAACATTGCACTTACCTTCCTCACCACTGACTCAACCTGCAAGTTAACCTTCAGGGTGTTCCTCACAAGGACTCCCAAGTCCCTCTGCATCTTAGATTTCTGGATTTTCACCACATTTAGAAAATAGTCTGCATATTTATTTCTTCTACCAAAGTGCAGAACGATGCATTTTCCAACATTGTATTTCATTTGCCACTTTCTTGCCCATTCTCCTAATCTGTCCTTCTGCATCCTACCTGTTTCCTCAACACTTCCTGCCCCTCCATCAATCTTCATATCATCTGCAAACTTGGCAACAAGGCCACCTATTCCATCATCTATATCATTGATATACAGCATAAAAAGAAGTGGTCCCAACACCAACCCCCGTGGAACACCACTAGTCACTGGCAGCCAACCAGACAAGGATCCTTTTATTCCCACTCGCTGCCTCTCACCAATCAGCCAATGCTCTGACCACGCCAGTAACCTTCCTGTACTACCATGGGCTCTTAACTTGGTAAGCAGCCTCATGTGTGTCACCTTATCAATGACCTTCTGAAAATCCAAATATACAACATCCACTACATCCCCTCTATCTATCCTACGTGTAGTCTCAAAGGATTCCAACAGACTTGTCAGACTAGATTTTCCTTTATGGAAGCTATGTTCACTTTGTTCTATTTTGCCCTGTATCACCAAGCACTCTGTAAAAGTGCAACAAGATCATTCACCTTATTTTTTATACTCTGTGCACTGAGATATAACACTTTTAAGTACTGTATTTGCTCCCCTTTTTGATTCTGCATCCCTAATGCACTGATACTCACCCTGCTGGCTGCAATTACATCTTATCATCTACCTCTCCTTCCTGACAGGCTGACTGCACATTATCTTTGCCTTTTCACCATCTGTCCTCTCCGAGTTCCTTCAGTCTGGTTCCCACCGTCTACCAAATTAGTTTAAATCCTCCCCACAGCTCTAACAAACCTGCCCTTGAGAATATTGGTTCCCCTTGGGTTCAGGTGCAACCCGATACTTTTGAACAGGTCACACCTCCCCCAGAAGAGATCCCAATGATCGAAGAACAGAAAGCCCTGCCCCCTGCACCAACTTCAGCCACACATTTATCTGCCAAATTATCCTGTTTTTATCCTCCTACTCCCAGTCCACTGGGAGCCAAACACCACAGAGTGGGGGGTAGCACCAAGACAACAGCCTCTCTCCCAGTGTCTGGTGTAGAGGCATAGAGACTTGCAACCTATGGACAGACCTTTCGGCCCTCTGAGTGCATACTGACCTTCAGCCACTCACTCTGCAGTAATGTTCATTCTGCAGAGCCAAATTCAATGGCTCAGGAACAGCATCCCCCCCCCCCCCATCAGATTTCTGAATGATCCACGTACCAGTGAACACTTTTTTTTGGGAATTACTTTACTTTTTGAAATTTATAGTTATTTTATGAATTTGCCCTGTACTGCTGCTGCAAAAACAACAGTAGAGAGTGATAACACCAAACAAGGGAACGTCTGAAGATGTTGGATATCCAAAGCTGCACTCACAGAATGCTGAAGGGACTCAGCAGGCCGGGGAGCATTAATGGAAGTGAGTGAACAGTCGACATTGTGGGCCGAGACCCTTCATCTGTCTTGAAGAAGGGTCTCAGCCCGAAACATTGACTGTTTACTCTTTTCCATAGATGCTCTCCGGCCTGCTGAGTTCCTCCAGTATTGTGTGTGTGTTTCAGGTTAATAAACCTGCTTCCTTAAGGTTGTCATAGCCGGGGGGGGGGGGGGGGGGTGGGGTGGTAGTGGGTATAAGCTCCCCTGATCTATTAAATTCTCCCAATGGCATACATCTCAAATAGCCTCTGACAACCAAGTCCAGCTCCTGGGCTTCACGTGAGGCTTAGCTACTAAAGCCGGCGGAACCGTTTCTACTGACAGGAGAAGGAAGCAGTCACACTGGGCAGATGGAACTCCTCACGGCAGCTCATCTCGGAGAAGGAAAACTCCGATCTCAAGCCTCCACTGCCTTGCTGCCATACCCACTCATGGGGGAGTAAACCCCGAGGAAAATCTGGAAATGGACTCCCTCAGGCAGTCCTACGTTGAATCCAGCGCGGACTGCCAGTTCCTGTGATTGTGCGGAGAGGGGGTGCCAGCTTGCTGTCCGTATCACACAGCCCGGGCTCGCCTACAGGCGTGTGTATAACAGTTAGGTTGCAACATCCGTGCTTAACCCCGAACGGCGAGGACCCTCAATAAACCTGATTCTCATTCTGCAACTTCCTCAAATTGAACCCCTCGGCCCACACCCGGGGCAGCTCACAGTGGTAACTGGGGAGCCACGGTAGCGTGGCAGTTAGCATGATGTTATTACAGCTCAGGCAGGTGGAGTTGGGAGTTCAATTCCAGAGATCTTCCCAGGTGCACGAGGGCTTCCTCCCACAGTCCAACGATATGTTTAATTGCTCATTGTAACTTGTCCTGTGATCAGGTTTGGATGAAATTGGTGGATCGCTGGGTGGTGCAGCTCGTTGCTCCGGAAGGGCTTACTCCACCCTGAATCTCAGAAAAAATTTAGCCCACTGACCTCTCTGCCCCTCTCACTCTTCCTATCCCAGAGTGCCTTTTCGTCACCGACTACTTCACCAGGACCCCCCGCAAGCTCAATGCCTTCACCTCCTTCACCAGCGCCGAGCTCTTCCATTTCCACGTACCCGAGGACACCGTGGTGGCCGTCTGGAACCTGATCACCTTCAAGGAGCAAGGGGGCAGCTTTGGCGATTCCTGTCCGGATCGAGACATCACCGTGTGAGTGGTCCGGGGTGGGGTTGCGTCCGCCGGTGAACAGGGTGGGAACGCGCACTGCTTTCACACATCCTTTGGCCTGCCAACCCTTACGAGCCTCCTCACAGCGACGGGTCACTGAGTCAGAGGGTCAGAGGGTCAGAGGGTCACTGAGTCAGAGGGTCAGAGGGTCAGAGGGTTTGGGGTTTGTGCCTGAATCCAGAAACAAGCACTCCCAGCTGATACTGAATGGGGTGGGGTGGGCCTTGGTTCAGATAATCCAAGTTCAAGTTGATATCTCAAACAATACAACATTCCTCCAGTCCGTGGTTCCAGGGTGCATCGACTATATTCACTATTCGTGTACACACACACACGTATATATCTGCATGTGTAAATGTATTGTGCAGCACAGGTAAACCGCTCGCGGTCCTAGCGATGAGACATCGGTTATCGCAGGGTATTCATCAGTCTCACAGCCTGGGGGAAGAAGCAGTTACCTAGTCTGGTATTCCGAGTCCTGATGCTCCTGTACCTCCTTCCTGATGGTAGTGGGTCAGAGATTGTGGGTAGCAGGGATCCTCAACATAGTCTCAAGCCCTTTGACTACACCACTCCAGGTAAATGTCATAAATGGAGTGGGGAAGTGATCCTCCAGGCCGTTTTTACTGTCCTCGGTAGGATCCTCCTCAATCAGACACTTGGCAACGTGTCCAGCCACCTGGCAGGTAGTCCCGATCTAGAGGAGTTTTACGCACACAAAAACGCTGGAGAACTCAGCTGGTCAGGCAGCGTCTATAGAGGGGAGTAAAGAGTGGACTCTTCGGGCTGAGGCTCTTCCTGACTGCCATGGCTCACGTGGGGAGAGAAAACACTGGGAAAGAGCCCGTTCACACCTGGCAGAGGGTGTCTGCAGCCTCGCAGCATCCAGGAAATCTGTCCCTATTCATCGTGCCAGTCTCCCAAACCCTTGTACTGTATGTCTACAAGATGCCCACATCCCCAAAACGTAAAATAATAGAAGTAATTAAAATCTAAATTTGCACATCCCCAATTTTAATCTTCCATGGATGGTAGCCGAGATTTTACTGAGGAATTCTGTTTGCCAGTAATCAACAATAGGGTTCGATTCCCACTCTGTCTTCAAGGAGCTTGTACTGTGATTGCATGGGTTTCCTCTGGCTATCCCGGTTTCCTCCCCCATTCCAGACACGTACGGGTTAGGGTAGTAAGTTGTGGGCAACACCAGAAATCCCCATCTGTGTGGGTCGGTGACACAAGCGACATATCATTTCACTAACTGTTTCAATGTACTAGGATAGTGGTCACCAACCTTTTTAAGCCCAAGATCCCATACCTCGGCCTTAGTGAAAGGCAAGATTGACCCCACATCAATTAGTTACACGCATGCGCACCAGGGCAGAAAAGACCGGAAGTAGAAATAATATATAAACACCTGGGGTACCCACTTTTTTCCCCCACTGCGGACCGGTTTAATATTGAAAATATTCTTGTGGACCGGCTGACAGGGGCGGGGGGGGGGGGGGGGGGGGGTGGTGGTGGTGGTCAGTTGTTAAGCACAACCGGTATATAGCGATACTCGAAGCAGGTTCCTTATGTCCAGACTATTCTAGTTTTGGCGGCTCTCGACTTCTGTCCCGCTTGCTCACGTGTTTTTTCCGCTGAGAAAACTTAGCGGGTTTGTCTTTAAGTGCTGAGCGCTTGGACTCAGGGTACTGAAGCAGTTTTGTGACATTGCCTCATTAGACAGCCTCTGGGCCCGAACTCGGCCTCCTGCCCGCCTGCCGCCAGACGCCTTGGCCAGGTAAGGCTGGTCGTGGGTGGGGTGAGAAGACAAGTTTGGGGCCGTGGCAGTCACAGTCCGGAGAGCGCGGCCGACCGAGCGGGGAGTGCGACAGCCTGCCCCCTTGTAGGATCTGTCGGCTGACAAATGTTTTTCCAATAGATCGCAGCGCGGTAGCAGCTCTGATACTTACGAAATGCTGAGCCCGAATTAGGTCGTCTGTGAATATCTTAGCACCGGGTTCCCCACGAATATTCAGTGTGGTAAACAGGTTCAGAGGCAGCGCTCCGGGCCAGTAGCGACGGCACTTCCCGAGGCCAACCGGTGATCCCTGATGCGAGGGTATCCCAGCGTTTAGTCGCCCGATGACTTCGCGTGGGTTCAAGTGGGCTGACAGGGAATGAGGAAAAGTGCAGCTGACTCGTATCGTTTCCTTGCGGCCCGGTGGTTGGGGACCAGTGTGCAGCGTGGGAGAGCTATGCGCACGCGTAGTTCCAGTGCGGACAGAAAACACGGAACTAAAACACCGCAACCCGGAAACAATCTCTCAACGGTATTTGTGTATTTATTTTTCATTTTGTTTTTGTCGGGATCAGCTGGGAAAGTCTCAAGGATCGACGGGTTGACCACTATACTAGGACATGCAAAGCTGAGCTAACCTCCCTCTCTTAAAGAAAAGGAAATCTGCGGGTGCTGGAAATCCAAGCAACACACCCAAAATGGCGGAGAGACTGTGCAGGTCCCGCAGCGTCTGTGGAAAAGAGTGAACAGTCCTGATGAAGGGTCTTGGCTCGAAACGTCGACTGTTTATTCCTCTCCATAGATGCTGCGCTCCTCCGGCATTTTGTGTGTGTTGCTCTCTCTCTCTAACACTCGCTCCTTCCCTCTGCCTTTCTCTCTCCTCGCTCCCTCTGAGTGTAAACCTCTCTGCCTCCCAGCTCCATTGCTTCCCGAAGCCTCCCTCAGACGCCCGTCCTCACGCCTCCGCTGTTGTTCATTGCATTCATAGAGCTCTCGGAGTGTAAGTCACCCTCTGCCTCTCACTTCTCTCCACCAGATACTTTCGGTCCGGAGCACCGCCGGTGATTAACCCGCTCCACAGCCGCTTCCCGGCCGATACCGTGGTGCCGGGGTCCTTCGCGGTCACTCTCACCTGGAATTTACCCAACCGCACGACGGGCATTTTTAACATTAGCAGCCCGCTCCCCGGAGACTGGTTCCTAGCTGCTCATTTACCAAAGGACAGAGGGAAGATATCCGTCAAGGTAAATACACAAGAGCTTCTGCAGTTGCTGGAAATCCAGAGCAAGGCACACAAAATGCTGGAGGATCTGGCAGCATCTAAGGAGAGGAATAAATCAGCTGGAAAGGTTCCTCCAGCATTTCTATCTGTCTACCTATTTATCTGTCTAGATAGATATCAAGCCATTTTGCTAGCAATCACAGGACCATTCACAATGCCTGACTGGTAGGTTATGGACGGTGGGAAGTACCTGGATAATGCATTCTACAGGGTGGACGAACGAACTCGTTACAGAGGGCGTTGGAATTGAACTACGAACCCCGAGCTCTGAGAGTTTCGCGCCAAATGCTACGCTGCTGTGGCGCGCAAGGCAACAGCGGGATGCTGGAGGAAATGGTGGTGGTGAAGAGGGTAGGTCTCCAAAGAAAAACGTCACAAGATTATTCAAACATTGCTGAAATGTTTATTTACAACACTTGGGTCCAGTGGCGCCAGGTGTGACCCCGCAGCCATCGGGCACCTACCTGGACCTGCTTCACTCGCTGCTGATTCCACAGTCTGGACTCGCTTCCACGTTCTGTGTACCAATTGTCTATAATTTTTAATGTTTGTTGGTCTTTGTTGTGAGTGGTTTTTCGTGGTTTCTACTGCATTTCTTTGTTTCCTGCAAGAGGGTGAATCTCAAGGTTGTGTGTGGTATCTATACTTTGAGAACGTACCAAGGCACAATTTTCAGCCCATTTCATTTACACTGACCCACCTGCCTGTGTTTGAGCCACATCCCTCCAAACCTTTCCTGTCCTCGTACCTGTTCAAGTGTCCTGTCGGTGGTGTTAATGTACCTGCCTCAACCACTTCCTCTGGCAGTTCTACTGACCGGCCTCTTGCAGAACAAGTTACCCTCACATTCCTTTTAAATCTCTCCCCTCTTAAACCTACACCCTGTAGTTCTTGATTTCCCAAGCCTGCAGGGGGAAAACCTAGATGAATGGTGATTCTGCACCAATCAGGATTTTATACATAAACACAAGAGACTCTGCAGATGTTGGAAATCCAGAGCGACACACACAGAATGCTGGAGGAACTCAGCAGGCCAGGAAGTGTCCAGCCTTTTGTGTGTGTTGCTCTGGGTTTTATAAACAGCAGTAAGTTCACCCCTCAGTCTGCTACAGCCGAAGGAACGGTCTCCCTAGTTCCTCAAGCCCCAGCAGCAAGCTCAAAAGTCTTCTAGCACATTACAGCACAGTGAAAGCCTTTTGGCCCACAATGCTGTGCCAACCTTTTAACCTATATTAACATCAATCTAAGACTTCCTTGCCAGAGAGCCCTGTCCCCACTTCTCTTTCATCCATGTGTTTATCTAAAATTATCTTAATTGTCCCTAATGTATCTGCCTTTGCCACCACCCATGGCAGTGTGTTCCACCGCCCACCTGCCTCTGCATGAAGAACCTGCCTCTGAAACCTCCCCCATACTCCCCCTTGTATTAGCCATTTCCACGCTGGGAAAAAGCCTCTGGCTGTCCACTCAATCATGTTCAACGCCATTTCTGCACTATTTCCTGCTTAATGGTATCTTTCCTATTAGCTAGGTGACCTAAACTGCACACTGTGATCCAAAATGCCTCACCAGCATCTTTTTCCCTTTTACCTCCTGTCTTCAGGGCCTCTACGAAGAATGCCAGTACCTCTTCCAGCCACAGCTCATCGTGCAGAAACTGATTGGGATTCCTGTCCTGTATCCCGGCTACGTGATGGATCAGATGATCCCAGCCCACAACAGATCGGCACTCTACAAGTAAGTGAGCTGTCGAACTCTCCCCGGCTGGAGTCACTCTGGGGCGCAGGGGAGAGCGCAGGTTGCGCAGGCGTTCTCGGATTCAGATTTGTTTATTCATCACGCCTACGTCGAAACACACCGCGAGATGTGTCGTTTGTGCTAACAACCACCACGACCTAAGGATAAATGGGTGGCCGCACATCTAGAAGGGAAACCGATCTCAAACCTCTGTATGGGGAAGGATTCAGGAGTACACCCCGAGGAAAATCCGGAGCTGGAGACCCTAAGGCAGTCCCACCCTGAGTTCATTACTGACTGGCAACCTCTGTGATGCCGCTGGTGCCAAACCATATCGGTCTCTGTCGTTCTTTGGGTTCATCAGAAGCGCGGAGAGGGGGAGCTTGCTACACGGGCAACAGCTCACTCTCCATATCGTACTGTCCTGGCTTGGGTATCAGCTGTGTAGATACCTCGGGACCAACATCCATCCGTGATAACGCCTGACCAGCAGAGGCCTCACAGTATGTGACAAACTGTTTTGTGGCGGCAATACAGTGCAAAGCATAACAGCTATAAATTACAACAAGAAGCACAAGAAATGTTATACCTGTAACATTTTAAATTACATATGTAGTGCAAAAAGAAAGCAAAAAAATAGTGAGGTTCATGGCTGGGTTCATTGTCCACTCAGAAATCTGACAGTGGAGGGGAAGAAGCTGTTCCTGAAACATTGAGTGTGTGTCTCCAGGCTCCTGTACCTCCTCCTTGATGGTAGCAATGAGAAGAGGGCAGTGTCGGGGGTCCTCAGTGATGGATGCCACCTTTCTTTGAGACATTGCCTCTTGAAACTGGCCTGGATGCTGGTGAGACTGATGCCCATGATGAAGCCGGCCGAGTTTGTAACTGTCCGCAACTTTTTCCGATCCTACGTACTGGCCCTCCATACAGACGGCCAGTTAGAATTCTCTCCACAGTACATCTATAGAAATTTGGTTTGTCCTTGGTGACAAGGGAGGTGGCTAACAGTCCTTCAAAACCTCTGAGCCCCTTCAGCTCCCACACAAAGCCCACACTCCCTCCCTGCTAGCTACTCATTCCAATACCCCATCCAGTCATAAGAACAGAAGGAAATGGGAGTAGAGCTGGGGCTCTCGGCCCATCAATCCTGCCCCATCACTCCGTATAAGACATTGGTGAGACTGCCCTTGGAGTATTGTGAATGGTTCTGGGCTCCTTATCTAAGAAAAGATATGCTGGCAATGGAGAGGGTCCAGAAGAGGTTCACGAGAAAGATTATGTGAATGAAAGGGTTAATGTATGAGGAGCATTCGGTGGCTCTGGACCTGTACTTGCTGGAGTTTAGCTGAATGAGAGGAGGGAGGGAGCTCATTGAAACCTATGAAATATTGGAAGACCTAGGTAGAATGGATAGGAGAGGATTTTTCCTATAGTGGGAGAGTCTAAGATGAGACATTGTCATAGACAGCTCTAGAGGCCAAGCCTCTGGGTATATTCAAAGTGGAGGTTGATATGTTCTTGATTAGGCAGAGCATCAAAGGTTCTTGGGAGAAGACAGGAGAATGAGGTTGAGAGGGGTAATAAATCAGCCATGATGGAGTAGCAGAGCAGACTTGATGGGCCGAATGGCCTAATTCTGCTCCTATGTCATATGGTCTTATGGCCGATCTATGCTGGCCTTGTTTCTTCTTCTTTATTAGTTCCCAAAGTCCTCAATTCCCCAATCAGTAGAACATAAAACCCGGAAGAGGTCCTTTGCCCTGTCATGTCTGCACTGACCTTGATGTCAAATCAAACTAATTCATATCCTCCCATTCTCTACTTGCTCGTGTTGTCTGTCTAAGAGAGCAATATTGAGTCGGCTTCCACCACCACCCCAGGCAGTTGACCACTGTCTGTGTAACAAACACACCCACACATCCCCTTTAAACCCCCCCTCTCAAGTTAAATGAATGTTCTCTGGTTCTCAATATTTAACTCTGAGCAAAAGATTCTGACTATCTACTTTATCTATGCCTCTCATAATTTTATGAACCTCTATCAGATCTCCCCTCAGCCTCTGCTGCTCCAGAGAAAACAACCTGCGTTTGTCCATCCTCTCGTTATAGCGCATGCCCTCTAAACCAGGCAGCATTTTTAACACTTTCAGCAAATCTATAGAATAATAACAGTGACAGAATCAATGAAAATCTGCTTGACTAGGGTGCTCAACCATAGGGCAGAAGACAACAAACTGTGCAAATACAAAAATAAATAAATAATGATAATGATAAATAAATTAGCAATAAATATTGAGAACATGAGATGAAGAGTCCTTGAAAGTGAGTCCATAGGTTGTGGGAACATTTCAATAATGGGGTAAGTGAAGTTGAGTGAAGCTATTCCCTTTGGTTCAAGAGCCTGATGGTTGAGGGATTGTAACTGTTCCTGAACCTGGTGGTGGTGTTCCTGAGGCTCTTGTAATTTCTTCCTGATCTCAGCAGCAAGGAGAGAACATGGCCTGCATGGTGGGGGTCCCTGATGATGGACGCTGCTTTCCTACGACAGCATTTCATGTCGATGTGTTCAGTGGTTGGGAGGGTTTTATCCGTGATGTACTGGTCTGTATCCACTACTTTTTGTAGGATTTTCCATTCAAGGGCATTGGTGTTTCTATACCAGGCTGTGATGGACAAGTAGTAAGTAATATTGAGAGCAGGAGTTGGAGAGTGCTTGAAAATGAGTCAAAACTGAACACAGTACGCTAAATACAGTCAAAAATAAGTTCAATACAGCTGTAACCATCACTCCTGACTCAAATTTAATGCTCCAACTAATAAAGACAACATCTTTACCAACTTATTAACTTGTGTGTCTGGTTTCAGGGTGGAATGGATGTAGACCCCAAGATCTTTAATTGATCTCCTTCCACCAGAAACTGACCACTTGGCACTACATGGATTTTTTTTTGTTCTATTTGTGTTATTTCTTCTATAATTATGTCTAATTTATCTTCAGTTTGTTCTTGTGAATGTTACATCTCTAATGCCTGTGAAGCACGTTTTTCATTGCACCTGTGCATGTAGCAATAACCTTGACTTTGAAGTCTACCTAATCATCGGGTCTCCACAACTCTTGGGGCAGAGAATTCCAGGGCTTTGCCATCCTCTGGAAAAATTTCCATGCACACAGGTTTTTGATCACCAAGCCCCTTTTCTTCTAACTACCTTTAGAACAGAGATGAGGGGGTTCTTTCGCCGGAGGGTGGTGAGTCTGGAATTCATTGCCATAGACAGCTATGGAGGTTGATAGATTTTTGATTACTTATGATGTCAAAAGTCACAGGGAGAAAACAGGAGAATGGGGTTGAGAGGGATTATAACTCTGCCATGATGGAATGGTGGAACAGACTCGATGGGCCAAATGGCCTAATCCTATTCCTATGTCCAATGGTCTTATGGTCTCTGGAAGACTTTTAAAGAGAGCAAACCCTCGCAAGGCAGAAGGTCCAGGTGGTGTACCTGGTAAGGTTCCGAAAACCTGCACTAAACAACTAGCGGGAGTATTCAAGGACATTTTCAACCACTGCCTGCTACAGGTGGAAGTTGCCATTTGCTTCAAAAATGCAACAATTATACCAGTGCCTAAGAAGAATAATGTGACCGGCTTTAATAACTATCTCCCGGTAGCACTCGCACCTACAGTGATGAAATGCTTTGAGAGGTTGGTCATGACTAGACTAAACTCCTGCCTCTGCAAGGACCTGGACCCACTGCAATTTTCCTTTCACCACAATAGGTCAACAGCAGATGCAATCTCAATGGCTCTTCATACGGCCTTAGACCATCTGGACAATACAAACACCTATGTCAGGATGCTGTTCATCAACTATAGCTCAGCATTTAACACCATCATTCCCACAATCCTGATTGAGAAGCTGCAGAACCTGGGCCTCTGTACCTCCCTCTGCAATTGGATCCTCAACTTCCTAACTGGAAGACCACAATCTGTGCGGATTGGTAATAACATATCCTCTTCGCTGATGATCAACACTGATGCACCTCAGGGGTGTGTGCTTAGCCCACTGCTCTACTCTCTCTATATTCCCATGACTGTGTGGCTAGGCATAGCTCAAATACCATCTATAAATTTGCTGATGATACAGTCATTGTTGGTAGAATCTCAGGTGGTGACAAGAGAGCGTACAGGAGTGAGATATGCCAACTAGTGGAGTGGTGTCACAGCAACAAGCTGGCACTCAACGTCAGTAAGATGAAAGAGCTGGTCGTGGATAAGGGTAAGATGAGGGAACACATACCAATCCTCATAGAGGGATCAGAAGTGGAGAGAGTGAGCAGCTTCAAGATCCTGGGTGTCAAGATCTCTGAGGATCTAACCTGGTTCTAACATATTGATGCAGTTATAAAGAAGGCAAGACAGTGACTATACTTGATTAAGAGTTTGACGAGATTTGGCATGTCAACAAAAACACTCAAAAACTTCTATAGATGTACCGTGGAGAGCATTCTGACAGGCTGCATCACTGTCTGGTATGGGGGTGGGTGCTACTGCACAGGACCAAAAGAAACTGCAGAGGGTTGTAAATCTAGTCAGCTCCATCTTGGGTACCAGCCTACAAAGTACCCAGGACATCTTCAGGGAACGGTGTCTCAGAAAGGCAGCGTCCATAATTAAGGACCTCCAGCACCCAGGGCATGCCCTTTTCTGACTGTTACCATCAGGTAGGAGGTACAGAAGCCTGAAGGCACACACTCAGCGATTCAGGAATAGCTTCTTCCCCTCTGCCTCCAATTCCTAAATCGACATTGAACCCTTGGACACTCCCTCACTTCTTTTAAAGTGTATAGTATTTCTGTTTTTTTTTTGTAGGATTTTTAATCTGTTCAATATACGTATACTGTGTAAAGTATACTGAATAAGATTTACTTATTACTTACTTACTTTTTTCTTCTATATTGCATTGAACTGCTGCTGCTAAGTTAACACATTTCATATCACATGCCGGTGATGATAATTCTGAATCTGAATTTCCATGCACACGTGATCAGAATCAGAATCAGGTTTAATATCACCAGCATATGCTGTGAAAATTGTTGACTTTATAGCAACAGAACAATACATGATAAATACAGAAAAACTCTGAATAATAGTAAATACATATATAAAATAGTTAAATCAGAATGAGTAGTGCAAAACAAATAAATAAAAATGTGGTGAGGTAGTGTTGGTGGGCTCAATGTCCATGAAAATCAGCTGCTTCCCTTGTATGTTCTGTTATTCAAGACCCTCCTCCTGCTGGCCCACCTTGCCATGCCCTGAGTGAGTCAGAGACCTCGCAATGAAGCAGCCCAGATGAGCCCATCAGCTTCGAGGCAGCTGATCCATTTCTGGTTAATTGAAGCCATTAACCCTGGCAGTGTTCCCAGTGCTCGAGAAACTCTCGAACCCCTCTCTGCCTGGTACAGATTTAATTCGGAGCCTGCAACCAGGAGGGGGTAGAAGCCAACTGAAGTGCCCCTAGGCTCGGAGCCTAAGGAGAGAGACATATAAATGCATGCATGCACGTGCACATATACTGACTCTGTGGGCATGAGGCCAGGGCAGACACAAGGAGCGCCATTGTAACAGCAAGTTGTTAATCTAAGCTGTGAGCCGTGATTGGAGGATTGGTGTTAATTAGTTCATTATTTTTGTTGCTGTTGACACACACTCAGCTTTTTCCCCTCTGCCATCAGATTCCTGAACGGCGCATGAACACTACCTCACTATTTTCCTCTCTTTTTGCACTGCTTATTTATATATTCTTCATTGCAACCGAGACAAACTTTTTGTGTATTGCACTGTACTGCTGCCACAGAACAACATATTTCCTTAAGGCCATGACATACAGGAGCAGAATTAAGCCATCTGGCCCATCAAGTCTGCTCCACCATTCCATTATGGCTGATCCATTTCCCTCTCAACCCCATCCTCCTGCCTTCTCCCCGTAACCTTTCACAGTCTGACTAATCAAGAATCTATTAACCTCTGCTCTAAATGCCGCCAATGGCTTGGCCTCCACAGCTGTCTGTGGCAACGAATTCCACAGATTCACCACCCTCTGGCTGAAGAAATTCATCCTCATCTCTGTTCTAAAAGGATGTCCCTCTATTCTGAAGCTGTGTTCTGTGGTCCCAGACTCCCCCACCAAAGTAAACACCCACTCTATCTTGGCCAGCATGTTTCAGTGAGATTCCCCCCCCATTCTAAATCGCAGTGAGTACAGGCCCAGAGTGCTGGTCATGTATTAACCCTTTCGTTCCCAGAATCATTCTCATGAACCTCCTCTGAACTTTCTCCAATTTCACGTGCTTCTGACTCTGAACTCGGATTTTGATTCTCTCTATAATTTATATTTTTTTATGTATTGCACTATACTGCTGCTACAAAACAACAAATTTCACGACGTAGGTTGGTGATTCTGATTTATTACAAGTATATCTGGTGAAATGCGTTGTTTTTGTGTTAACAACCAACAAGGATAATAAACTTGAATCTGATTCTGTTTACAATTCCAATTCTGACTCTCACCTTCCTTCCCAACCATCCCCAGGGTCTTCGTTCCTAGTTACACATCCCGGGTCACGGTTCAACTGTCGGACTGCAGCAGCAGTAACAAGACGATACGGAGTTGTCCGGTGTTGTTGAAAGTCCGAGCCAAGGCCCCTCCCTTGCACAACTCCAGCCACGTGGACTGCGGGCCACTGCACGTCTGTGAGCTGCGGCACCCGGCTCCCTTCTGGCAGCAGTGGTACTACGTGCTGGTGGAAAAATCCAACCGCAGTCTCAGCCTCCACTTCCGAATCGTGCTCCACATCACAGGTAGGATCTAAAAGCCGGTCCCCATCTCTCCTCACCTCCGTCCTTCAGATGAGATTCTTAAAGGTTTAAGATTCACTTAATTTGTTATCGAAATGTGCCGTTTGCGACAATGTCCGAGGATTGTGCTGGGGGCAGTCTGCAAGTGTTGCCATGCTTCCAATACCAACAGAGCACACCCACAAATTACTAAGTAAGTTTCGAAGGGAGCATTTTTTCCATTATCGGTTGAACCCTGTACCTGAGGGTCAGTGTTTGGTAGAAACATCGAGGCAAGCAATTGAACCAGCAAAGCTCAGGAGGCAATGCAGCAATTAATGGGATGAATAGAGAGTGACACTGTAGCAAATGGTAAATATAACTGTTGAGGGGTATTCTTACCAGCAACCAATCTCCAGAGTTGAAGATGGATAGCAGATTGAATTCAAAATGTAGCTCTGAACAATTAGACCTCAGATGTCTGCATTTGCATGGACGCGCCTGGAGTCAGTGAGGGATTGGCATTAATTTTTGGTGCCTGGAGTGTGGCTGCGAAGAAGGAGGTGTGTGAAGACTATATGGAACTCAAAGGAAGCACTGTAGATACATTGGATCTTTAGCATATAAAATGTCATGTAATATTGGACCGAGCAGTCCTCTTCTTCCAAGAGTGATTCTCCTCAATATAATGCCTGTTGCTTGGTTTTGCTGAATTAAACACTATTCACTAGCTTCTTTCTGTGTGTCTCTCTGGTGACTTCGTGCAAGTTACTACAGTGATCTGATCTGTGACTGGGGTTCAATTCCAACTGCTGCCTGTGAGGAGTTTTTACGCTCTCCCCATGGCCGCATGGGTTTCCTCCGACTGCTCGGGTTTCCTCCCACAGTCCAAAGATTTACAGATTAGTGCTAGTAAGTTGTGGGAATGCTATCTTGGTGCCAAAGGTGTGGGGGACACTTGTGGGGTGTCCCCAGCACACCCTTGTACTGTGTAGGTTGTTTGCGCAGAGCAACGCATTTCATTGTGCCTTTCAATGCACATGTGACAAATAAAACAAATTTTTAAAATCTTTATAAATGTGCTTGAGGATCAGCATGGACCAAGTGGGCTGATGGGCCTAATTCCTTGACTCTTTGGCTTTATGACACTCCATTTACAAGCACTTGGGCCGAAGTAATCTATGCCATCAGGTAGATGCAAAGTGATTGTTCAATGGATGTGTAATGGTCTTGCAATGCATTTGTAATGATTACAGAGTGGGCATGCAAGGCATGGATACGTGAGCAATGGACCTGCAGATGTCATTCAGTGGGCATGTGATGGACTGTGCTATGGATTGGTGGCAAGGTCAAGGTCATTATTGCAGCCCGTAGTGGTCTTCTAGCCTTTGCCACTGGTCCACTTGTCTGTAAGGCAAGTTACACTCTCAAATATTCCCTCTACAATGAGTGTGACACAGTAGCATAACAGTGACCGTAGTTCAATTCCTGCCGCTGCCTGTAAGGAGTTTGTACGTTCTCCCCGTGACTGCGCGGTTTTGCTCTGGGTGCTCCGGTTTCCTCCCACATTCCAAAGGCATGCCGGTTAAGGTTAATGAGCTGTTGCCCCCAGAGGCATGGTGACATTTGCAGGCTGACCCCAGCACACCCCCAGGCTGCAGTGGCCGTTATCACTGCAGTTCAACGCTTCAGTGTACATCATGGTGGGCACAGGTTGGATTTCAACTTTTAAGAGAAATTTGGATAGGTACATGGATGGGAAGAGTTGGGATTAGGCAGAATGGACTAGATGGGCTGACAGGCCTGTTTCTGTGTTGTAGTGTTCTGTGACTCTAGGTGACAAGTAAAGCTAACCTTTAAAATAAATCTTTAAAGGACACAGGAGCACGGGTGTATTCAGGAGGAATGCTCATTTATGGCAACATATGGCTGGGAGGGACTTTCTGTAACTGTCTGACAAACATGATAAAACAAGAAGAAATAATAAATATATAATCCAGCCTAATGAATACACACAAGCAGGCAGTGATTCCAATTACTCTGAATTCATGAAGCAGAAAGAGGTGTCCTCATTCAGATGAAATATTCATGTTTTGAGCTGTGATTTCACTTGGCGATGGACTTACGTGATGAACTCAGTGCAGTAGCTCTGATTCACCATGAGCTACAGGGGCAGGGGACAACACCGCTTGCAGATGTGCACCTGCACACGTGGGCATGCATATATCTGTGTTCACGAGCATATCTGTACACGTGTACACACGCATGTGCCCTTCCGTTGCCCCTCCTGTGGGTGAGTGGGAATTGAATGAGGGTGGAGTTAGTGGGAAAGCAAAAATTAATATTGTATTGTGTTCAACTACAGATTGTTGCAATATTCATGGACTCGGGCTCTTGGACTATATACTTTTTTTGATGTGACTGCCTTTTACTGCTATCTCATATGCATTTGCTCTATGTAGCGTGGTGAAGATACATCTTTACCAAAAGGAGAGTAAGGCATTCCTTCCCTCCGCTCACCAGCAGGTCACCCTTGGGCAAGGTGTGGCACCTGCTCAGGGTCATGTGAAGCCATGGGAGCAGGTGGTGGATGGTCGTATGAGCAGCCGGTGCAGATCACAAGTCCTGGTTATGTGACCACTGACACCAGGCAGACAATCTCTGAAGAGTATTGATAATGGCTGGGCTCACCCATCTTGTAAAGACACTGCCCAGAGGAAGGCAATGGCAAACCACTTCAATAGTATAATTTGCCAAGAACTATAAAGGTCATGGAAAGACCATGATCGCCCATGTCATATGGCACGGCACATAACAATGACATCTTATATGCGGTATATGTGCCTTGTGCTGTGTGTGACTGTTAGTATTGTGTTTTGTACCTTGGCCCCAGAGTAGCACTATTACATTTGGCTGCATTCAATTAAATTCATGTATGGTTGAATTGAACTTGAACTGGAATTCGAACTTAATAGGTTGCAGGGAGTTAACCTATTAATTTTGACGTCTACTTATGAAGTTTATGCAAGCTGTCAGTAAATTCGAGATTGATGGGATGGTTCTGAGGGCTTGCATACAGACGTTGGGCTGAAGAACCTCTTTCAGTGTTTGAAGGGAATAAGACCATAAGACAGAGGAGAAGAATTGTGACATTCAGCCTACTGAATCTGTTCTTGGGTGAAAATGCTGACAGCCCTATCGAATCAGGAGCAAGAGAGGAGGTGACTCAGATCTGTGAGTGAGATTTAAGACCATAAGACATGAGAGCAGGATGAGGTCATCTGGCCCATCAAGTCTGCTCTGCCATTCAATCATGGCTGATCCCTTTTTCTATTTCCTCCTCAACCCCAGTTCCCAGCCTTCTCCCTGCAACTTTTGTCTGCCATATACAATCAAGAACCTATCAATCTCTGCCTTAAATACACCCAACAACCTGGCCTCCACAGCTGCATGTGGCAACAATTTCCATAAATTAACCACCCTTTGCCTAAAGAAATTTCTCCACATCTATTTTGAAAGGGCGTCCCTCTTTTCTGAGGCTGTGCCCTCTTGTCCAAGACTCTCCCACCATGGGAAACATCCTTTCCACATTTACTCTGTGTAGACCTTTCAACAATCTGAATTCCAGTGAGCACAGACCCAGAACCATCAAACATTCCTCGTGTGATAACCCTTTCATTCCTGAAATCATCCTCGTGAACCTCCTCTGGACCCTCTCCAGTGTCAGCACATCTTTTCTGAGACGAGGGGCCCAAAACTGTTCACAATACTCAAGGTAAGACCCTACCAGTGCCTTATAAAGCCTCAGCATCACATCCTTGCTCTTGTATTCAAGACCTCTTGAAATGAATGCTAACATTGCATTTGCCTTCCTCACCACCAACTCAACCTGCAAGTTAATCTTCAGGGTGTTCTGCACAAGGACTGTCAAGTCCCCCTGCTTCTCAGATTCCTGGATTTTCTCCCCGTTTAGAAAATAGTCTACACGTTTATTATGACCATTTATTTTCCAACATTGTATTTCATTTGCCACTTTCTTGCCTATTCTCCTTCTGCAGCCTCCGTTTGCTCAACACTACCTGCCCCTTCACCAATCTGTATATCATCTGCAAACCTGAAAACAAAGCCATCTATTCCATCATCTAAATAATTTATATACAGCATAAAAAGAAGTGGTCCCAACACCGACCCCTGTGAAACACCACTAGTCACTGGCAGCCAACCAGAAAAGGATCCTTTTATTCCTACTCACAGCCTCCTACCACTCAGCCAATGCTCTAACCATGTTAATACCATGGGCTCTTAACTTGGTAAGCACCTTATCAAAGGCTTCTGATAGACCAAATATACAACATCCACTGCATCCCCTTTATCTATCATACTTGTAATCTTCTCAAAGAATTCCAACAGGTTTGTCAGGCAGGATTTTCCCTGGAGGAAACCATGCTGACTTTGTACTATTTTGTCCAGTGTCACCCAGTACTCTATCACCTCATCCTTAACAATTGACTCTAACATCTTCCCAGCCACTGAGGTCAGGCTAACTGGTCTATAATTTATTTTCTGCTGCCTTCCTCCTTTCTTAAAGAGTGGAGTAACATTTGCAATTCTCCAGTCTTCTTGCACCATGCCAGAGTCCAATGATTTTTGAAAGATCATTTCTAATGCCACCACAGTCTCCAACATTACCTCTTTCAGAACCCTAGGGTGCAGTTCATCTGGTCCGGGTGACTGATGTACCTTTAGATCTTTCAGCTTTTTGAGCATCTTCTCTCCTGTAACAGTAACTGCACCCACTTCTCTTCCTTCACACACTATAACATCAGGCATATTGCTAGTGCCTTCACACTGATGCAAAATACTCATTTAATTCATCAGCCATCTCCTTGTCCCCCATTATTATTTTCCCCTGCCTCATTTTCTAGTGGTCGTATATCCACTCTTATTTCTCTTTTATTTTTAACAGATTTGTAAAAACTTTTACTGTCTTATTTGATATTATTTGCTAGTTTGCTTTCATATTTCATCTTTTCCTTTAGAAACATAGAAAATAGGTGCAGGAGTAGGCCATTCAGCCCTTTGAGCCTGCACCGCCATTCAGTATGATCATGGCTGATCATCCAACTCAGAACCCTGTACCTGCTTTCTCTCCATACCCCCTGATCCCTTTAGCCACAAGGGCCATATCTAACTCCCTCTGAAATATAGCCAATGAACTGGCCTCAACTGTTTCCTGTGGCAGAGAATTCCACAGATTCAACACTCTCTGTGTGAAGAAGTTTTTCCTCATCTCGGTCCTAAAAGGCTTCCCCTTTGTCCTTAAACTGTGACCCCTCGTTCTGGACTTCCCCAACATCGGGAACAATCTTCCTGCATCTAGCCTATCCAATCCCTTTAGAATTTTATACATTTAAATAATATCCCCCCTCAATCTTCTAAATTCCAGCGAGTATAAGCCTAGTCGATGCAGTCTTAATTCATTTGAAAGCCCTGCCATCCCAGGAATCAATCTGGTGAACTTTCTTTGTACTCCTTCTATGGCAAGAATGTCTTTCCTCAGATTAGGGGACCAAAACTGCACACAATATTCTAGCTGCGGTCTCACCAAGGCCTTGTACAACTGCAGTAGAACCTCCCTGCTCCTGTACTTGAATCCTCTTGCTATGAATGTCAACATACCATTCGCATTTTTCACTGCCTGCTGTACCTGCATGGCCACTTTCAATGACTGGTGTACAATGACACCCAGGTCTCGTTGCACCTCCCCTTTTCCTAGTCGGCCACTGTTCAGATAATAATCTGTTTTCCTGTTCTTGCCACCAGGTGGATAACCTCAGATTTATCTACATTAAATTGCATCTGCCATGAATTTGCCCACTCACCTAACCTATCCAAGTCACACTGCATCCTCTTAGCATCCTCCTCACAGCTAACACTGCCGCCCAGCTTTGTGTCATCTGCAAACTTGGAGATGCTGCATTTAATTCCCTCAACTAAATCATTAATATATATTGTAAACAACTGGGGTCCCAGCACTGAGCCATGCGGTACCCCACTAGTCACTGCCTGCCATTCTGAAAAGGTCCCGTTCATTCCCACTCTTTGCTTCCTGTCTGCCAACCAATTCCCTATCCACATCAATACCATACCCCCAATACCATGTGCTTTAAGTTTGCATACTAATCTCCTGTGTGGGACCTTGTCAAAAGCCTTTTGAAAATCCAAATATACCACATCCACTGGTTCTCCCCTATCCACTCTACTAGTTACATCCTCAAAAAATTCTATGAGATTTCCTTTCACAAAATCCATGCTGACTTTGTCCGATCATTTCACCGCTTTCCAATTGTGCTGTTATCACAATTTTGATAACTGACTCTAGCATTTTCCCCACCACCGATGTCAGGCTAACCGGTTTTATAATTTTATAATTCCCTGTTTTCTCTCTCCCTCCTTTTTTAAAAAGTGGGGTTACATTAGCCACCCTCCAATCCTCAGGAACTATTCCAGAATCTAAAGAGTTTTGAAAAATTATCACAAATGCATCCACTATTTCTTGGGCTACTTCCTTAAGCACTCTGGGATACAGACCATCTGGCCCTGGGGATTTAATCCCTTCAATTTACCTAACACCACTTCCCTACTAACATGTATTTCCTTCAGTTCCTCCATCTCACTAGACCCTCAGTCCCCTATTATTTCCGGAAGGTTATTTATGTCCTCCTTAGTGAAGACAGAGCCAAAGTAGTTATTCAATTGGTCTGCCATGTCCTTGTTCCGCATGATCAATTCACCTGTTTCTGACTGTAAGGGACCTACATTTGTCTTAACTAATCTTTTTCTTTTCACATATCTGTAAAAGCTTTTATAGTCAGTTTTTATGTTCCCTGCCAGCTTTCTCTCATAATATTTTTTTCCCTTTCCTAATTAAGCCCTTTGTCTTCCTCTGCTGGACTCTGAATATCTCCCAGGCCTCAGGTGTGCCATTTTTTCTGGCTAATTTGTATGTTTCTTCTTTGGACTTGATACTATCCCTAATTTCCCTTGTCAGCCACAGATGCACTACCTTCCCTGGTTTATTCTTTTGCCAAACTGGGATGAACAATTGTAGTTCGTCCATGTGATCTTTAAATGCTTGCCATTGCATATCCACCGTCAACCCTTTAAGTATCATTTGCCAGTCTATCTTAGCTAATTCACATCTCATACCTTCAAAGTTACCCTTCTTTAAGTTCAGAACCTTTGTTTCTGAATTAACTATGTCACTCTCCATCTTAATGAAGAGTTCCACCATATTATGGTCACTCTTACCCAAGGGGCCTCGCACGACAAGATTGCTAACTAACCCTTCCTCATTGCTCAATACCCAGTCTAGAATGGCCTGCTCTCTCGTTGGTCCCTCGATGTGTTGGTTCAGAAAACCATCCCGTATACATTCCAAGAAATCCTCTTCCTAGGCACCCTTACCAATTTGGTTCACCAAATCTAGATGTAGGTTGAAGTCACCCATTATAACTACTGTTCCTTTATTGTACGCATTTCTAATTTCCTGTTTAATGCCATCCCTAACCTCACTACTACTGTTAGGTGGCCTGTACACAACTCCCACCAGCATTTTCTGCCCCTTAGTGTTATGCAGCTCTACCCATATCGATTCCACATCCTCCAGGCTAATGTCCTTCCTTTCTATTGCGTTAATCTCCTCTCTAACCAGCAACGCTACCCCACCTCCTTTTCTTTCCTGTCTATCCCTCCTGAATATTGAATATCCCTGGATGTTGAGCTCCCAGCCTTGGTCACCTGGAGCCATGTCTCTGGGATCCCAACTATATCATATTCATTAATAACTATCTGCACATTCAATTCATCCACCTTGTTACGAATGCTCCTTGCATTGACACACAAAGCCTTCAGACTTGTTTTTACAGCACTCTTAGCCCTTATACAATTATGTTCAAAAGTGGCCCTTTTTGATTTTTGCCCTGGATTTGCCTGCCTGCCACTTTTACTTTTCACCTTACTACTTTTTGCTTCTACTGTCATTTTACACCCCTCCATCTCTCTGCACTTGTTCCCATCCCCCTGCCACATTAGTTTAAAAATCCTCCTGAACAGCAGTAGCAAACGCTCCCCCTAGGACATTGGTTCCAGTCCAGCCCAGGTGGAAATCTAATGACTTTTTTAAAATTGCTCTCTGTAGGTTTTCAGAAACTTCCCAATCCTCTATCTAACCACTGATTTTTGTTTTGACTTCCCTCGTCAGCCACGGTTGTACTATTTTACCATTAGAGTATTTCTTCATCTTTGGAATACACATGTCCTGCACCTTCTTCATTTTTCCCAGGAACTCATGCCATTGCTGCCCTGCTGACATCCCTGCCAGCAGCTCCTCCAATTTACTTTGGCCAACTGCTCTCTCATATAACTATCATTTCCCTCACTCCATTGAAATACTGCTACATCAGACTGTATTTTCTCCCCAACAAATTTCAAGTTGAAGACAATCATATTGTGATCACTGGTTCCTAAGGGTTCTTTCGCCTTAAGCTCCCTAATCACCTCCAGTTCATTACATAACACCCAATCCAGTAGAGCTGATTCTCTAGTCGGCTCAATGACAAACTGCTCTAAAAAGCTATCTCTTAGGCAACAAACTCACTCTTACTTCCTGGGATGTCCTGCTTCTCAGCTTTCTGCCTTGCTCTCTAAATTCTCTTTTCAGAATCTCATTGCTTTTCCTTCCTGTGTCATTGATATCAATATGTCGCAAGACCTCTGGCTCCCTCCTCCCTCTCCAAAATGTTGTGGACACAATCTGAGACGTCCCTGACCCTGGCGCCTGGGAGAAACATACCATTCGGGTGTCCCGTTCACATCCACAGAATCTCCCGTCGGTTCCCCTCACTAGTCCCCTATCACTACTGCTCCCTTCTCTCTCTTTCCCTTCAGCACCATGGACCCAAGCTCAGTGCCTGTAGTCTGATCGCTGTGGCATTCTCCCAGGAGGTCATTCCTCACAAAAGTATCCAAGGCGGTATACTTGTTTTTGCGGGAATGGCCACAGGGGTGCTCTGCCCTAACTGCCCATTTCCATTTCTCCTGACAGTCACCCAGCTACTCACCTCCTGCAACTTCAGGGTGACTCTGATCAATTGTATCCTCGCTCTCCCGTACAAGCCGAAGGTCATCCAGTTGCTGCTCCAGATTCCGAACACGGTCTTCGAGAAGCTGCAGCCGGATGCACTTCACGCAGATCTAGTTCCCCGTGAGACTCTGGCTGTCCAATATCTGGCATGAAGAACACACCACAGCCATTTAAATGGTACAGTAAGAGGGAAAAACAACAAAAAGGAAACCTTAACTGAAGCTTTACAAAGAGCCGACACCTCCTCAGAGCTGAAGCCTGTTGCTTCTACTTTCGCCACTGGCCTACTCCTGACAATGGCCACTCCGCTTAGCCCTTCTGCACTTTAGTTCGTAGAGCCCTGTTGTCGCTGGTGATAGGCCCCGTACAATGGACAAACACTCTCGAAGTTCCCTTTAAAAAGGAGGATTTGAAAAGCAGGATTCAAGGGTTTTCAGCATTTTTCTTTGTGTGAGATGTGGGAATTGTTGGAGACTTTCAGCCCCCTGGATAACCTCATCTGCACCAGGTACTCCGAGGCGCCGCCCCTCAGAGAGGCTGCAGCTCAGGATGGGGGGGGGGGGGGTAGGGGGTGGTGTGGAGCTGTAGTGACCGAGCCTCTGGTCCCTGAGTCTGGCACTGTGGCTCAGAGGGCAAGTGGGGAGAAGAGGACTGCAGTGGTGAAAGGGGATTCCTTAGTCACAGGAACAGAGTCGAGATGTGGACGCGATAGAAACATTTCGATGGAATGTTGTCTTCCAGGTGCCAGGGTCAGCGACGTCTTGGGTCGGGTCCCAGGCATTTTAAAGTGGGAGGGTGAGCAGCCCAGAAGTCTTGTTGCATATTTAGCGACCGATTCTCGAGTCAGTAAAACTCGGAATAAAAAGCGACGTGGCAGAAAATTCAAAAACTGAAATGTTAGCAGTTCAAAAGTATTCATCTCCCTTTGCTTAGTTGAAACACCTCTCACAGCTGTTGCAGCCAGTAGTCTCTCTGGATATGTCTCTATTAGCTTTGCACATCCCATTCCTCCTTGCAAGCTTGCTCAAGCTGTGCCAGGTTAGTTAGTTAGCAAATCCGAGGTCTTGCCAGAGTTATTCGATCGGGTTAAGGTCAGGACTGTGATGGGGCTACTCAAGGACGTCGAGTCTCTTCACTTGAAGCGGCTCTGTGGTTGCTCCGACAGTGTGCCTTGGGTTGTTGTCCTGAACTTTCTCCCCACTTTAAGCTTTCCGGCAGACACTTGTAGGTTTTTACCCAGGGTCTCTGTGTATTTAGCAGCATTCATCTCCCCACCAATCCTGACCTGATTTCCAGTCCCTGCTGCACGATGCTGCCTCCACTATAGTTTACATTAGGGATGATGTTACCCACTGATGCACAGTACTAAATTTACACCACACATACCACTCAGCATTGAGGCCAAAAAGTTCCACTTTCATCTTATCCAACCACAGGACCGTTTTCCGCATCTTAACAGTATCTTCTAAGTGATGCTTTTCAAAGTCTTTATGGGCAAGGATATGTCTTTTTTTTTTAGCCGGAGCTTCTTCCTTGCCACTTTTCCATTAATACCCTTTTTGCGCAAGGCCTCAGAGATTGTGGAGCCATGGAGTTCATCCCCAGTCGCAGCCACTGGGTTCTGCAGTGCACTGGTTGGTGCTGCAGTAGCCTCTCTTACAAGTGCCAGTCTTCCCCAGCGGTTACATTTAGAGGGTAGGCATGACTTGGACAGTGAGACTGGGGTTTCATATCTTTTCCACTTTTCACAATGGACTGCACTGACCGTCCGAGGTATGTTCAGTGCCTTTGAGCTGGTCTTGAACCCTTCCCCAGATTTGTGCTTCTCTTTTATCACTTCTGTGACTTGCCTTGAATGCTCTTCTGTCTTCATCTTGGTTTGGTCTGTTGCAAATCTATCATACTGATGGACCTTACAGAGAGAGGTGAAAACAGGTGATCCTCCAATTTTCTACATCAATAAATTGGTTGAGTTGGTAAGGTATTGCACCTGATGAAATTTAGCATAGTAATTACAAAGGGGATGAATACTATTCCAGCCTCAAATTTTGGTTTTCAGTTTTTAGTAAATTGCTGATAGGTTTTGGAATTTTTCGTTTGCTTTGATGTGATAAACCATATTTTGTAGATTAGCTACTTTGTTTTGAAATTAGAAAATGAGACTGCAAAATATGAAAGTGGCCTAATTCTGCTTCCATGTTTATAGTCTTTTCTCTCAGGAGGGAAGTGGTGGTGTCCAGAGGCGGTTTACGAAAATGATCCTGGGAATGAAAGGGTTAATATATGACGTGATTGATAGCTGTGAGCCTGTAGTCACTGGAGCTTAGAAGCATGATGGAGAAATTCATTGAAAGATCCAGATAGAATGGATATGGAGAGGATGTCTCCAGTGGTGGGAGAGGCTCAGACTAAAGGGCACTGCGTCAGAGTAGAAGAGTGTCCCACTGGCACAGAGATGAAGAATTTCCTTTTCCAGAGGGTGTTGAATCTGTGGAATTCATTGCAAAAGATGACTGTGGAGGCCACGTCATTGGATATACTTAAACAGAGATTAATAGGGTCTTGATTAGTAAAGGCGTTAAAGGTTACGTGGAGAAGACAGGAAAAGGAAAATAAATCAGCCATGATTGAATGTCAGAGCAAACTCGATTGGCCAAATGAGCTAATTCTGTTCCTGTGTCTTATGCTCTTATGATGGGTCGAAGTTCTGCATTTCTCTATGGCTCTCATGAATCTAAGGCTATGAAAATGAATCTCAGTGTATATATGATGACATACATGTACTTAGTTAATAAATTTACTTTGAACTTTGACCCGCTCTCTGCGACATTACAGTGGCAATATTAGAGAGCTTGTTAAAATAGGAAGGGACTGTGTTCTGGATAATCCTGGATGCGAGGCACCCAAAGGAAGTAGGGAGGGAAGTGACAGTTCTGATTAAGGAATCTGTTGTGGAGCAGGAGAGGGAGGATGAACTGGGACAATCTGGGACGGAATCTGTTCAGAGCAATTACGGTGCTTTGTTCTGCAGGCTGCCAAATCCATGTCAGTGCAATTAAAAACTTATTTGCAGCAGCATCACAGGCCCACAGCATCAAATACGCAGCATCTACAAGGAAAACATAAGCTAAACATCTCGTATATCAGTTTTGCAAGGAAGAGCAGAGCAAAAAAAAGACAGCATCTGTTGTTTTGCAAAGTGATCAAAGTGCTATAGTGATGAAGTGATTAGGGTTGTGCTGACTGGTGGAAGGGCTCCTGAACCTGGTGGTGTGGGACTTCAGGATTCAGTCCCTCCTGTCCGTGGGAGCTGTGAGAAGATGGCCTGGCCGGGTGATGATGTGGGACTTCAGGATTCAGTCCCTCCTGTCCGTGGGAGCTGTGAGAAGATGGTGTGGCCGGGTGGTGGTGTGGGACTTCAGGATTCAGTCCCTCCTGTCCGTGGGAGCTGTGAGAAGATGGTGTGGCCAGGTGGTGGTGTGGGACTTCAGGATTCAGTCCCTCCTGTCCGTGGGAGCTGTGAGAAGATGGTGTGGCCGGGTGGTGGTGTGGGACTTCAGGATTCAGTCCCTCCTGTCCGTGGGAGCTGTGAGAAGATGGCCTGGCCGGGTGATGGTGTGGGACTTCAGGATTCAGTCCCTCCTGTCCGTGGGAGCTGTGAGAAGATGGTGTGACCGGGTGGTGGTGTGGGACTTCAGGATTCAGTCCCTCCTGTCCGTGGGAGCTGTGAGAAGATGGTGTGGCCGGATGGTGGTGTGGGACTTCAGGATTCAGTCCCTCCTGTCCGTGGGAGCTGTGAGAAGATGGTGTGGCCGGGTGGTGGTGTGGGACTTCAGGATTCAGTCCCTCCTGTCCGTGGGAGCTGTGAGAAGATGGTGTGGCCGGGTGATGGTGTGGGACTTCAGGATTCAGTCCCTCCTGTCCGTGGGAGCTGTGAGAAGATGGTGTGGCCGGGTGGTGGTGTGGGACTTCAGGATTCAGTCCCTCCTGTCCGTGGGAGCTGTGAGAAGATGGTGTGGCGGGGTGGTGGTGTGGGACTTCAGGATTCAGTCCCTCCTGTCCGTGGGAGCAGTGAGAAGATGGTGTGGCCGGGTGGTGGTGTGGGACTTCAGGATTCAGTCCCTCCTGTCCATGGGAGCTGTGAGAAGATGGGATCACACACAAAATGCTGGAGGAACTCAGCAGGTCAGGCTGCGTGTATGGAAATGAATAGAAAGTTGATGTTTCAGGCCGAGACCCTTCTTCAGGACTGAGAAAGAAGGGGAAAGGTGCCAGGGTAAAAAGGTGGGGGAAGGTAAAGAGGCGACTTGGCATCATCTCAGCCCTGATGAAGGGTCTTGGCCTGAAACGTGGACTATCTCTTCATTTCCACAGATACTGCCTGACCTGCTGAGTTCCTCCAACATTTTGTGTGTGTTGCTTTGGATTTCCAGCATCTGCAGATTTTCTTGTTTTCACAAATTATATACATAAATAAACTACAGGACAAATTAGAACACTATTAATACCACTATGTTACTATAAAATGTGTATTGGTTCCTAATAAATATCGACAGAGGAATTCATCCAGTTTACACTGCCGTGTTCTTTTGATTGACCATAAAAGAACAAAATCACTACAGACGCCTCGTGCATGCAGATAATGGGCTATCTACATACAAAGGATGATTGATAAGTTCATGGCCCAATGTAGAAGGAGTCAATTTTAGAAAACCTAGCACATTTATTTTTCAACATAGTCCCCTCCTACATTTACACACTTAGTCCAGCGATTGTGGAGCAAACGGATCCCTTCTTTGTAGAATTTGGCATCTTGGGCCTCCAGAAGTGGTCCACAGCAGGGGTGATTGATAAGTTTGTGGCCTAAGGTAGAAGGAGATGAGTTATACAGCGCTTGTTACATGCACGTGCAGTTCAACTCTTTGACTGATTATGCAGAAAGTTTGATTAATAACTCATCTCTGCATAATCACTCAAAGAGTTGAACTGCATGTGCATGTAATGAGAGCTGTATAACTCATCTCCTTCGACCTTGGGCCACAAACTTACCAATCACCTCATGCTGTGGACCACTTTTGGAGGTCCAAGATGCCGACTTCTATAAAGAAGGAATCAGTATGCTCCACGACTGCTGGACTAAGAGTGTAAATGTAGGAGGGGACTATGTTGAAAAATAAATGTGCTAGGTTTTCTAAAATTGACTCCTTCTACCTTATGCCACAAACTTATCAATCACCCCTCGTACAATACTTTTGACGATTACATCCTCCAAATCTTCATTTTCATTGTAACATTCAAGGTGATTATCAATACCTTCAAATTCATTGTAGTTCCTAGCTTGTTGGAGTAGTGAAATCATTTCATTTCTGGCATCTCCAAGCCTGAATGCCTGAAACCACAGTGAGTAAGCCAGTTCTGAATTTTATTAGGGCTTTTTTCTCACACTATCGGTAAAAAAAATTACTTTTTTGAACACAAACACACTCAGCTGACACTATTTTAAAAAGTGTTTGCTCTATACACAGTGTAGTGTCTAATGAGCACAAATGTGCACGTCATTGATGTTTGTCAGGAACTGTTCGGCAAGTCGCCTGTCCCAATTAAACAGCATAGTGTCCCAAATAAATGAAAGGAATCCCAGCTATTTTCTCAATTAATTTTGGTTCTTTAAGAGTTGTCCCAAGTAAACAGCTGCCCCAATTAACCGATGACCAAACTAACTTCAATCCACAAGATCATAAGACATAGACAATAGACAATAGGTGCAGAAGTAGACCATTCGGCCCCTTGAGTCTGCACCGCCATTCTGAGATCATGGCTGATCATTCACTATCAATACCCAGTCCCTGCCTTGTCCCCATATCCCTTGATTCCCCTATCTATCAGATATCTATCCAGCTCCTTCTTGAAAGCATCCAGAGAATTGGCCTCCACCATCTTCCGAGGCAGTGCATTCCACACCTCCACAACTCTCTGGGAGAAGAAGCTCTTCCTCAACTCTGTTTTAAATAACTGACCTCTTATTCTCAATCCATGCCCTCTGGTACTGGACTCTCCCAACATCTGGAACATATTTCCTGCCTCAATCCTATCAAATCCTTTAATTATCTTAAACGTTTCAATCAGATCCCCTCTCAATCTCCTCAATTCCAGCGTGTACAAGCCCAATCTCTCCAATCTCTCTGCGTAAGACAGCCCTGCCATCCCAGGAATCAACCTAGTGAATCTACGCTGCACTTCCTCAATTGCCAGAATGTCCTTCCTTAAACCTGGAGACCAAAACTGTACACAATATTCCAGGTGTGGTCTCACCAGGGCCCTGTACAAATGCAAAAGAACATCCTTGCTCTTGTATTCAATTCCCCTTGTAACAAAGGCCAACATTACATTTGCCCTCTTCACTGCCTGTTGCACTTGCTCATTCACCTTCATTGACTGATGAACTAGGACTCCTAGGTCTCTTTGCATTTCTCCCTTACCTAACTCTACATCGTTCAGACAATACTCTGCCCTCTTGTTCCAGCTTCCAATGTGGATAGGTTCACATTTATTCACATTGAATGACATCTGCCAAGTATCTGCCCACTCACCCAGCCTATCCAAGTCTCCCTGTATTCTCCTAACGTCCTCTTCGCATGTCACACTGCCACCCAGTTTAGGAGCAGAATTAGGCCATTCAGCCCAATGAGTCTGCTCCCACATTCTGTCATGGCTGATCCCAGATCCTGCTCAACCCCATACACCTGCCTTCTCACCATATACTTTGATGCCCTGACTGATCAAGAAAAGTTCAACTTCCGCCTTAAATATACCCATGGACTTGGCCTCCACTGCAGTCAGTGGCAGAGCATTCCACTGATTCACTTCTCTCTGGCTAAAAAACTCCCCATTACCTCTGTTCTAAGAGGCCACCCCTCAGTTTTGGGCTGTGACCTCTAGTTCTGGCTACCCCCACCATTGGAAACATCCTCTCCACATCCACCCATCTAGTCCTTTCAACGTTCAGTAGGTTTCAATGAGATCCCAATGCATTCTTCTAAGTTCCAGAAAATACTAGCCCAAAGATACCAAACGTTACTCATATATTAACCCCTTCATTCCCAGAATCATCCCCGTGAACCTTCTTTGGACTCTGTCCAATGACAACATATCCTTTCTGAGATACGGAGTGTAAAACTGTTGCCAATACTCAGTGCAGCCTGACTAGCATTTTATAAAGCCTCAGCATTTTCTCCATGCTTTTATATTCGATCCCCTTGAAATAAATGCCAACATTGTATTTGCCCTCTTTACCACAGACTCAACCTGTAAATTAACCTTCTGGGAGTCTTGCACGAGGACTGCTAAGTCCCTCTGTGCCTCTGATGTTTGAACCTTCTCCCCATTTAGATAACAGTCTGCACTATTGTTCCTTTTGCCAAAATGCATTATCATACATTTCTTAACACTGTATTCCATCTCGCTAACACGAGGAAGTCTGCAGATGCTGGAAATTCAAGCAACACACACAAACGTTTCAGACCCGAAACGTTGACTGTACTTCTTTCTATAGATGCTGCCTGGCCTGCTGCGTTCTACCAGCATTTTGTGTGTGTTGACTGTATTCCATCTGCCATTTTTCCAGTTTGTCTTAAGTCCTGCTGCAATCGCATTGCTTCCTCAGCACTACCTACCCCTCTGCTTACTTCGTATCATCCGCAAACTTTGCCACAAAGCCATCAATTCCATTATCCAAATCACTGACAAACAATATCAAAAGTAGTGGTCCCAATGCTGACCCCTGAGGAACACCACTAATCTCTGGCAGCCGACCAGAAAAGGCCCTCTTTATTCCCACTTGCTGCCTCCTTCCTCTCAGCCACTCTTCTGTCCGTGCCAGTATTTTTCCAGTAACACCATAGGATTTTATCTTGTTCAGCAGCCTCATGTGTGGCATCTTATCAAACGCCTTCTGAAAATCCAAGTAAATGACATCCACTGCCTCTCCTTTGTCCACCCTGTTTGTTACTTCCTCGAAGAACTTTAACAGATTTGCCAGGCAAGATTTCCCTTTATAGGAACCATGCTGACTTTAACTTATTTTATCATTGATCTCGAAGTACCCCGAAACCTCATCCTTGGCAATAGACTCCCAACACTTTCCCAACCACTGAGGTTATGCTAACTGCTGTACAATTTCTTTTGTCTTCCTCTCTTCTTAAAGAGTGGAGTGACATTTGAAATCTTCCAGTCCTCCAGGACCACAGCAGATACAAGTGATTCTTGAAAGATCATGACCAATGCATCCGTTATCTCTTCAGCAACCTCTCTCAGGACTCTGGGAGAGAGTGCTTAAGGTGACGGATCCACCTTATGACCTTTCAGTTTGCCTGGCACTTCTTCCTTTGTAACAGCAATGAAACTCAATCCTACTCCCTGATGCTCACGAACCTCTGGTATATTACTAATGGCTTCCATAGTGAAGACTGAAGCAAAGTACCCATTAAATTCATCTTCATTTCTTTGTTCCCCATTGCTACCTCACCAGCATCATTTTCCAATGGTTCAATATCAACTCTCACCTCCTTTATATAATTGAAAAAACATCCGTACATCCACTGTACATCCAGATAATAAAGAGGAAAACAGAATGCAAGATGAAGTGTTACAGTTACAGAGAAAGTGCAGTGCAGGTAGACAGTTGGGTGCACGGGCCACAATAAGGCAGTTTGAGAGGTCAAGGGTTAATTCTTTAGTCTATGAAAAAGCCTGATAACCATGGGATAGATGCTACACTAGAACCTGGTGACATATGGTCTCAAACTTTTGTATCTTCTACCCAGAAAAGGAGGGAGAGGAGAGAATGACCAGGGTGAGGAAAGAATCTGGGTTTATGTTGGCAGCAGGAACTTTGGAAGGGGTCAGGGTTGCTTTGTGTGATGGAATAGGCTGTATTCACAATGTCCTGGGGGTAGCTATTGTACCAAACCATGATGTTCAAAGTACATTTATTAACAAAGTACATATACCACCCTGAGATTCATTTTCTTTCAGGCATACACAGTAAATCCAAGGATATAATAGAATCAATGAAAGACCACACCCAACGGGACAGACAAACAACCCCTGTGCAAAAGTCAACAAACTCTGCAAACATAAAAGAAAAAAGGAGAAATTATAAATAAATAAATACACAAACAAACAAACAAGCAAGCATTAACTATTGAGAACATGAGAAGGAGTCCGTGAAAATGAGTCCAAAGTTTATGGGAACTGTTCAGTGATGGGGTGAGTTAAGTTAAGTAAAGTTACCTGATAGTTGAGTGGTATTAACTGTTCCTGATCTTGGTGGTGTGAGTCCTGAGGCTCCTGTATCTCTTTCCTGATGGTAGAGGGGTAATTACTGTTCCTGAACCTGGTGGTGTGTAACCTGAGGCTCTTGTACCTATTTCCTGATGGCAGCAGCAAGAGGATATGACCTGGATGGTGGGAGTCCTTTAGGCTGGATGCTGCTTTACTGTGACAGTGTAGATTTGCTTAATGGTGGGGAGAGCTTTGTCCGTGATGGACTGGGCTGTATCCATTGTGTGATGTGATGTATCTCAGGTAGATGTGTTCAATGGTGTTGGACCATATCCACTGTGTGATGTGATGTATCTCCAGGTAGATGTGTTCAATGGTGTTTGACCATATCCACTGTGTGATGTGATGTATCTCCAGGTAGATGTGTTCAGTGGTGTTTGACCATATCCACTGTGTGAAGTGATGTATCTCCAGGTAGATGTGTTCAATGGTGTTGGGCCGTATCCACTGTGTGATGTGATGTATCTCAAGTAGATGTGTTCAATGGTGCTGGACCGTATCCACTGTGTGATGTGATGTATCTGGATCGGATACTCTCTGTGGTGCACCAATAACCATTGGCGAGACTCATTGTGAACATGCCGAATTTCCTTAGCCCTCTGAAGAAGTAAGGGCATTGGTCCGATATTTTTGAATGAGCCATTGGGTCACAGCCCAGGAAGAGGCCATTCGGCCAATCAATACCAAACTTATTCTGCCTCATTTGATCGGCCTTCACCTGAACTTTTCCCCTCCGTACCCCTCCCAGTCGTGTACTTGTCCACATGTCTCCTAAATGTTTCCTATCTGAGCACTGCTATGGTATTATTCCTGACTATTAAAGTCACCCTCTTTCTTTAATCCCTCCTGCTCCTCTTGTGAAAAACGACAGAACCCCAGAACAATGAGCTGCCAGCCTTGACCCTCCCGAATCCAAGACTCACTAATATCATAGTTCTATGTGCTGACCCATGCTCTAGGCCAATCCACCTTACCTACAATACTTCTTGCACTGAAACAGATGTAACTCAGGACATTATTCCCACCATGCTAAATGTTTCATTTCCTGTCTTTGTACGTAGGTTTAACAGCATCCTTTCCCACAACCACTCCACTCTCTGCCCCAGCCCTCTGACTCCCGTTAAAACTCCAGAGCCACAGTGGCAGACCTTTGCGCAAAGGTTACACGGAGAGTGAGCTGGGTGAGGAACACCCTGCTGGTGAGGCAAATACAGTCACAGGACTCCGAGGCAGCAGGACTAATAGCTGAAAGGAAGGGAGTGCAGGTCTATGGGGAAGTGAGACAAGAGCCAGTGTGATTAGGAAGGGCTGAATGGCCTGCCTCCCTGCTTTAACTGATCTGATATTCCAGATTGTGTGTAGTTTTTCGGGGAGGGAATGAGTCAGCGAAGGGACTTTCAGAGAATGTTCAGGAGTATTAATGATCCCTCTCAGGAATAAATCTGCACAGGTCACATTCAGTTGAATACATTGCAGGGAAGAATATGCAAATGTGATTATGAAAATTGCAATCATTGCAAATGAATAATGTAGCAGCTGAACCTAATGTTCAAATGCTCTTTGTCATTACTTCTTTGTGGCCGTTGAATTGTCCTTTGGCTATATCACTGTGTGAGGGGAGGGGAGAGTTTTCTTGCCGAGGTCTCATAGTTCCAGCTCTCCACTGCCATCGCACTGCAACCCTCAGCCCCCTGGAATTTCTTGGCAAGGTGTTGGGACATCTCGGTGTCCTGAATGAGGTCTACCCACCACTGAGCCAATGATCCTGGCGACGAAAGTGAAAAGAAAGTGTGGATGCTGGGAATGGAGTGTGCAACCTAGAGAAGTACAACAACGAGGACTTCAGCCCACGATGTTGAGCCGAATTAATCAAACGCCTGACTAAACTAATGTTTTTTGCCTACACAAGCTCCATATCCCTCCATTCGCTGCGCATTCATGCATCATTCTAAGAGCCTGTGAAACACATCAGGCCCCACACCATCAGGTTCAGGAACAGTTATTACCCTACAGCCATCAGGTTCAGGAGCAGTTATTACCCTACAGCCATCAGGTTCAGGAGCAGTTATTACCCTACAGCCATCAGGTTCAGGAGCAGTTATTACCCTACAGCCATCAGGTTCAGGAGCAGTTATTACCCTACAGCCATCAGGTTCAGGAGCAGTTATTACCCTACAGCCATCAGGTTCAGGAGCAGTTATTACCCTACAGCCATCAGGTTCAGGAGCAGTTATTACCCTACAGCCATCAGGTTCAGGAACAGTTATTACCCCACACCATCAGGCTTAACCAGCGCACATAACTCCACTCACCCCAACTCTGAACTGATTCCACAACCTACAAACTCACTTTCAAGGACTCTTTACAACTCATGTTTTCAGTGTTGTTTATTTTATTTGTATTTAGACTGTTTGTCTTCGGTTGTTTGTCAGCCTTTGTGTGTAGTTTTTCAATGATTCTATTGTACTTCTTTGTTCTACTGTGAATGCCCACAAGAAAATGAATCTCAGGGTTGTATATGGTGACATATGTGTACTTTGATAATAAATTTACTTTGGACTTTGAACATCCATCAGCTATGCCTCCATGTGTGTGGCAGCAGATTGCAGGTATCTGCCACACTCTGTAAAATTAACTTTTCCTGCACATCTTTGAACATTCCCCCTCCCTCATATTAAATGCATGCCCTCTGGTGTTAGACGTTTCAACCCTTGAAAAAAGATACCAGCTCTCCAATAACTCTCATAATTTTACAAACTTTCATCGGGTCTCTGCTGTTCTAGTGAAGCCACCCCAACTTTGCCCAAGTTCTCAGAGAACAAACTCTCTAATCCAGTCAGCATCCTGGTCAACCTCTTCTGCACCCTCTCCATGTCCTTCCTGTAATGGGGTGACCAGCATTGAATATAATAGTCCAGATGGGGCCTAACCAAAGTTTTATAAAACTGATGCATAACTTAGTTTGAAACAATAAGGCAGCTGGTCAGGAGGCATCTGTGAGGGAGAAAAAGAACAGTCAGATCAGCAAACGTTCTTTCCAACTCAGTGTTCATGCCTCAAAGGCGATGGAATCAAATCATAGAGTCACAGTGTCAGAGAACGTTGCAGCACTGAAACAGGCCCTTTGGCCCATCTAGACTGTGCCAAAACTGTTAATCTGCCTAATTCCATCGACCTGCACCTGGGCCACAGCCCTCTCACCTATGTACTTATCCAGATTTCTCTTTATTGAACTTGAACCCGAATCCAGCACATCCACTCGCAGTTTGTTCCACACTCTCACTACCCTCTGAGTGAAGAAGAAGTTACCCATCATGTCCCGCTTCGACAGTTCATCTTTCACCTTTAACCCATGACCTCTAGTGCTAGTCTCTCCCAACCTTGGTGGAAAAAGCCTGTTTGTATATATCGTCTCTATACCCTTCATAATTTTGTATACTTCTATCATATCTCCGCTCATTTTCCTACGCTCATATAGGAACAGCAGTCATCATCTGTTATCTTCTCATCTGAGGGATCTTCCTGATCTCTTTCTCTGGTGTCTGTCTGAAACCATGGACCACAGGGAAGGTGGCTCCAAATTTGGTCAACGAGGTTCATTTGGAAGGGCATCTGAAGGTGGCAAGATTATTGGACGTATTTCCAGAGTCCAGGGCCTTCAGGGATGCCAACCAGGCTGGACTTCAGAGAGTCCACTTTAGACACTCAGTATACACTGAATAGTACAACACTGTGCAGGCCCTTCAGCCTGCGATGGAGGAGGGAAAGAGGCTGTTCCTGAAGCATTGAGTGTGAGTCTTTAGGCTCCTGTACCTCCTCCTTGGTGGTACTAATGTAGGCATTTCAAAACAGAAGTACTTTGAGATAGTGCAAGGGAAACAAAATAACACAAAAATAACTATCAGGAAAAGTGTGAAGTAATTCATTTTCGAAGGTTGTTTGAAGGCAGAATACAGGGTTGATAGCTGGTTCTTAGCAGAGTGGAGGAACAGAGGGATCTTGGGGTGTACGTTTATAGATCTCTCAAAGTTGCCGCACAAGTTGACAGGATGGTAAGAAGGTGTATGGTGTGTTGAACTTCATTAGACAAGGGATTGAGTTCAAGAGCCACGAGGTAATGTTACAGCTCTATAAAACCCTGGTAAGACCCCACTTGGAGTAATGTGTTCCGTTCTGGTTGCTTCCTTATTAGGAAGGATTTGGAAGCTCCAGAGAGGGTCCAGATGAGATTTACCAGGATGCCGCCTGGATTACAGAGCATGTCTTATGAGGATAGGTTGAGTGAGCTCGGGCTTTGGAGTGAAGGAAGATGAGAGCTGACTTGATAGAAGTTTACAAGATGATAAGTAGAGATCAATTGGATGGCCAGAGATTTTTCCCAGGGCGGAAATGGCTAGTATGAGGGGGCATCTTTAAGGTATTTGGAGGAAAGTATAGGGAGATTGTCAGATGTAAGTTTTTTTTACACAGAGAGTGGTGTATGTGTGGAGCGCCTTACCAGGTATGGTGTTTGAGGAAGATATATTAAGGACATTTATGAAACGCTTAGATCGGCACACGGATGCTAGAAAAATAAGACCTTAGAGTTAGGACCAGAAAAAGGCCATTTGGCCCATTGAGTCTGCTACACCATTCCATCATGGCTGACTTATTATCCCTCTCAACTCCATTCTCCTGCCTTCTCTCCATACTCTTAGTCACCCTTACTAATCAAGAACCTATCAAACTCTGCTTCAAATATGCCTAATGCCACAGCCACCACAGCCCTCTGTGGTAATGAATTCTACAGACTCGCCACTCTCTGGCAAAAGAAATTCCGCCTCATCTCTGGTCGAAAGGGACACCCAACTATTCTAAGGCAGTACCTTCTGGGTGTAGGCTACCTACCTTTTGGAAACATTGTCTCAATATTAATGTCTAGGCCTTTCAATATTTGTTAGGAGTGTGTAGGAGGGAAGGGTTAGGTTGATTTTAGAGCAAGTTAAAAGGTCACAACAACACTGTAAATGCTCTATTCTACATTCTTGCTCTCTCTCTCTCTGTGTGAGGCAACAAATCCTGGAGCATTGATGGAGAACAGGATTCTCAGTCCCTGGTGACTGAGGCAATGTTTATCTCTCCACCAGTGTTGCAGTAGAAAGAGTGAGTGGTGTTTCTAGTGCACTTTGGGAAGTCCCAGAGCACTTACTGAGCGGTGGCGTGGTTCTGCAGTCCAGTCCCCGCGCAGTGTGAGTTACTGTACTAAACAGAGCAGCCAAACTGCACAGCAAGCTCCCACGATGCTGGAGGAACTCAGCAGGTCAGGCAGCATCTACGGACGAAAAGTGCAGTCGATGTTTTGGGCCGAAACCCTTCGGTGAAAAAAAAGCTGAGGAGTAGATTTAAAAGGTGGGGAGAGGGAGAGAGAGACACACCAGGTGAAACCTGCAGGGGGAGGGATGAAGTAAAGAGCTGGGAAGTTGATTGGTGAGAGAGGGAAAAGGGGGTGGGTAATGGAGAGGTTGGGGGTGGGGTGGTTTGGGGGAGGGGGGCATTACCGAAAGTTTGAGAAATCGATGTTCACACCATCAGGTTGGAGGCTACCCAGACGGAATATAAGGTGTTGTTCCTCCAACCTGAGTGTGGCTTCATCACAACAGTAGAGGAGGCCATGGATGAACATATCAGAATGGGAAGTGGAATTAAAATGGGTGGCCACTTCCCATTCCCATTCTGATATGTCCATCCACGGCCTTCTTCACTGTCGTAATGAAGCCACACATCAGTTTGAGGAACAACACCTTATCTTCCATTTGGGTCTCCTCCAACCTGATGGTGTGAACATCGAATTCTCAAAATTCCGGCAATGCCTCCAAATCTCCCCATTCCAACTTCTCCATTACCCATCCCCTTTTCCCTCTCTCACCTCATCTCCTTGCCCACCTATTGCCTCCCTCTGCTCCCCCCGCCCTTTTTTCTTTCTTTCTGCAGATTTTCTCTTGTTTGTAGCTCCCATGATACTGGAATGGCCATGCAATTTGGTTTCATTCAGCCTGACCATTTTGCCAATCTACCCTAATCCTGTTTTAATCAATCATTCTAGTTAACCCCTTCCCACTCCTCTGCTAGTTACCTACCTGCAGGAAAGGTATCAGTAAGATTGCAAGAGTGTAGTGAAAATTTACAAGGATGTTGCTGCGATTTGAGGACCTGAGTTATTGGGACAGGTTGAATAGGTTAGGACCTTGTTTCCTGGAGCAAGGGAGGATGAGGGGAGATTTGATAGAGGTATTTAAAATTATGAGGGATATAGATAGGGTAAATGCAAGCGGGCTTTTTCCGCTGAGATTGGATGAGACTACAACTAGATGCCATGGATTGAGGGTGAACAGTGAAATGTTTAAGGGGAACCTGAGGGAGATCTTCTTCACTCAGAGGGTCGTGAAAGTGTGGAATGAGCAGACAACAGAAATGGTGGAGGCAGTTCAATTTCAACATTTAAGAGTAATGTGGATCGGTACACGGACAGATGGAGTATGGAGGGCTGTGGTCCGAGTGTAGATCAATGGGACTAAGGAAAATAATACTTTAGCATGGACCAGATGGGCCAAAGGGCCTGTTTCTGAGCTGCAGTGCTGTATGAATCTATGGCCCTTTTACACCTGTCACTGCACTGCATGGTAAACACTTCAACTCACTGTTTACCATGCTGTTTACATTGTAAACACATGCGGGCATTTATATATTAATGTACATTTTATTCCATATCTATATTTTTTATATAGTTCTCCATTCTTCGTAATTGTTCAATGTTTCCTGTTGCATGTCACGCCAACACACCACAGCAAATTCCTGATACATGCCAATGTAGATGGTGACTAGGTAAATAAATTGGCAAATTGGTTTATTGTCGTCACGTGCACCGAGGTACAGTCAAGAGGCTAGTTTTGCATGCTGTCCATAAAGATAATTTCATTATAACATTGCATTTAATTGTTACAAGGTAAAGCGATAATGGAATTCAGAATAAAATTTTAATTGCAATAAGGTGCAAGGCCACAACGAGGTGGGTTGTGAGGTCAAAAGTCCATCATGTTGCATGAGGTGGCCGATCAACAATCTGATAACAGCAGCGTAGAAGCTGTCCTCGAGCCTGGTGGTCCGTGCCTTCAGACTTTTGTATTTTCTGCCCAGTGGGAGGGGGGAAGGGAGAACGTCCAGGGTGGCGGGGTGTTTGATTATTCTAGCTACTTGACTGAGGCAGTGAGAAATACAGAGGGGAAGCTGGTTTCCATGATGTGCTGAGCTGAGTGCACAGCTCTGCAGTTCCTCACGGTCTCAGGCAGAGCGGTTGCTGTGATGCATACAGACAGAAGAGAGAGTGGCTGCCCCACAGTCCTCAAGAGTCCCGGCTTCTGTCCTGACCTCTGGTGCTTTCTGTGCAATTTTCACGTTCTCCCTTTTACTGCGCGAGTTTCCTCCCGGACACTCCGATTTCCTTCCACTTCTGAAAGGTGGGCATGTCCAGGGGTTAATTGGTTGCTGTAAGTTATCCCCAGAGTGCGTGAGTTAGAGGTAGAGTCGGGGGTAATCGACAGTTCATGTTTAGTTTATTGTCATTTAATAGGACACGTGTGGTGTGTGTGTGGTATAAACAATACTCCTTCAGACCAAGGTGCACAACACAGTACGTATAACATGCACACACACACACACCCACACACGTGCACCCACTCACGCGCACCCACACACACACTCACTCTCACACTCACACACACACTCTCTCACACACACACACACACACACACACACACACACACACACACACACACACACACACACACACACACACACAGAACACAAAGTAATATTACTACAAATACACTAACAAATAATGAGGTGCATTTATGAAACAAGTGACGAAGTGAACAGTATAACGTTACTGGCGCTTCGCACGTGATGAGACCCGGATGGTGGCAGGGAGTTCAGTGGTCTCACAGCCTGGGGGAGAGGCTGTTTCCCATCCTAACAGTCCTGGTCCTAATTCTACAGTACTTCCTGCTTGATTGTGGGGGTTAAAGAGATAGTTGGGCGGATGGGAGGGATCATTGACAATGCTAAGGGCCCTGCATAGGCAGTGCTCCTCTTAAATATCTCTGTGGGTGTAAGAGAGACCACGATAATCCCCCCAGTAGTCCTCACTCTCCTTTGCAGGGACTTGCGATCAGACACCTTACGGTTGGTGATGGAGATGCAGCTGGCCAGGACACTGTAAAAGTTGGTCTGAATGGATGTTCTGGAAGTGGAGTTGCTGCTCTGTCTGAAGAGGTGGCGTGGGAAGGTGAGAGAATGGTTTACAGGCAAAGTGAGCACAGAACAGACTGATCTTTGAACCAAAGTTGGCTCAATGGGCCAAAATTCAATATTTTCAAGAAATATGATGCTTGGTGTAATGAAAACACCTCAGTGTGTGCCAGTTGACAGCTACTTTTTCTTCATAACAGTGCTGATGACGCTTGCTAGACCCCTCACTGGTTGTTAGTGTAGCGTTCTGGGAAAGGTTTAACTGCTGATGGCAGGACACCAGAATGTTGTAATGGAAATAAATCAGAACTGCAGCATAGAAACAGGCCATTCAGTCCATCTAGTATGTGCCAGGCTGCTACTTTGCTGGTGCCATTTACCAGCAGCCAGACTGTAGCACTCTGCACCTTCCACATCAATGTACCGATACAAACTTTTTAAAAATGTTACAATTGAAAGGCCTAGATGGAGTGGAGGTTCATGGCAATGATCCCAGAAATGAAAGAGTTAACTATGAGAAGTGTTTGTTGGCTCTGGGCCTGCACTTGCTGTTGTTTAGAAGAGTGAGACGGGTGGGAATCTCATTGAAGTGGAATCTATCAAATATTGAAAAGTCTGGATGGAGTGGATATGAAAACAATGTTTCCTATGGAGGGAGGGTCTCAGGCCAGAGAGCAAAGCCTTGGAATAGAAGGATGTCCCTTTAGATCAGAGATGAGGAGCAATTTCTTTGGCGAGATCTAATTTAAAGCGGATGTTGAATGGGTTTGAGAGGGATAGTAAATAACCCATGATCTAATGGTGGAGCAGACTCGATGGGCTGAATGGTCTAACATTTTTGCTGACTGAGTATGCCCACAAGAAAATGAATCTTGGGGTTGTATATGTACTTTGATAAAAACATTTGCTTTGAACATTGAACTTCAAAGAAGTTCCTTGTCAGATTCTCCTTAAATATTTTACTGCTGACATTTCATCCTGTCCCTTGGCATCAAGAGAGAGAGCTACAGGTATTTCTCACAGAGAAAGCCGGCCCTGATGTAGAACATTGAACACTATTGCACAGTACCGGTCCTTTGGCCCACAATGTTGGCTGACCTTTTAATTGCTCTGAGCAATCTGCCTCCCTCCCACAAGCTTTCCGTTTTCTATCAGCCATGTACTTAAGAGTCTCTTAAATGTACATGCAACACACACACAAAATGCTGGTGGAACGCAGCAGGCCAGGCAGCATCTATAGGAAGAAGTACAGTCGACGTTTTGGGCCGAGACCCTTTGTCAGGACTGATCTTAAATGTACGTAATGTGTCTCTCTCTACTTCAACCCCAGACACTTCCGTACCCTCTCTGCGTAAAAATTCTACCTCTGATATGCTCCTGTACTTCCCTCCAATCGCCTTAAAATTATGCCTCATTGTAATAGCCATTTCTGTTTTGTGTAAATGGCCCTGGCTGTCCACCTGATTTATACCTCTTATCATCTTGTACACCTCTACCAAGTTGCCTCTCGCCCTCCTTCTCTCCAAAGAGAATAACACAAGATCACTCAGCCTATCTTCATAAGACATGATCTCTAATCTAGTCAGCACCCCGGTAAATCTCCTCTGCACCCTCTCTAAAGCTTCCACATCCTTCCTGTAATGTGGAGACCAGAACCAAAGACAACGCTCCAAAGCAAGGTTCTCGACCTGAGGTCCACAGATCCTTTGCTTAATGGGATTGGCCCATTTTAATGGCCATGTAAAGGTAAGAGAACCCTTGCTCTAAGTACTTTGTGACATTTTGTTTGCTCCGCTTGTTTTGTGACATTTTGTTTGCTAAATAAAACCCTGTGCACTCAGTAAACAATGACAGCAGCCTGGACTGTTTATTCCTCTCCATAGACGCTGCCTGACCTGCTGAGTTTCTCCAGTGATTTGCGTGTGTTGCTCTGGATTTCCACAAACTGCAGAATCTCATCAGAATCACTTTATTGCCAGTCTGTAAGACATCCCAGAATTGATTGTGGTTCGGTGCCAAGCACAAAGCACAGGACAATATCATAACAGACAGCGCAGTAACAACCAGCGATTTACAAGACAATAGTGCAAACGGCCGTGACCTATCAACAATTAGCAGTCACTTGTGTAAACGTCAATAATCAAAGTTAAATAGAAGTGAACTCAGGAACTGATTTAGTGATAATCAACAGGACAAGGAGAGTGGGAAAGACCGTTTAACGATGTTGCGGAGGGTCCGTTAGGGTATTGCGCCTGAGTGAGTGTTGTTCAGAAGCTGGGTAGTTATAGGAAGGAAGGTTCAGAGATGAGGTTCAGTCCTGGTGGTGGTGGACTTCTCGTGTCTCCCTGTTGGCAGTTTGGTGAATAGGTGACTGTTCGGGTGAGTAGTTTCTCCAGCTCGTATCTTCGCTCTGGCGAAGATGATCTCCGCTGAGTGGCCACTCTCTGCAACTGTGAGGCAGCGGGAAACCAAACGGTGATAGAGGTGGTCACAATTCTCAATGAAGGCTGAATAAAAGGCCATCAGGATGCACCCTGAGGTGCTGGTGTAGGAAGAAACAATCTGTGCTGGGCTTTCCTAGTGATGAGTGTAATGTAATGATACAATCTATTGGTAATGATAGACCCCAGGGATTTGAAAGATTCAACGACAGACACAGCCTGACCATTAATTTCTAAGGGAGGGGTGCAGGTCGGGGTTTGTCAGTGGAAGCCAACTCTCATTTCCTGGCTTTCTGAGTCCTCCAGCGTTTTGTGTTTGCGCCTCTCATTTCCACTGTGTTGATAGCATTATGCTCCAAGCGGTGACGAGCACAGCTTGCCGCAAGAGGACTCTCCTGTGTGTGATTTGCTGCTCCATTGTGAAGCCCCTTCCAGGGATGCCTACCCTGAAGACGTTTAAATCTTCCCTTCGATGGGAATTCAGTGTGACCGTCCCTCACTGCTCTCCCTCTGTGATCTCTGCTCCCTCTGACTCTTCAACCAGCTGTTCACCCTGACTCAGCCACATGTCCAATCAGATTCCTTCTCCTCCAACCCTTCACCCTTCCCACCCACCTGGCTTCACCTATCATCTTCTCGCTGTCCTCCTTCCCCTCCCCACCTCCACTGCAGTCCTGAAGAAGGGTCTCGTCCTGAAACGTCAAATGTTTATTCAGTTCCATAGATGCTGCCTGATCCACTGAGTTCCTCCAGCACTTTGTGTCTGTTAGCCTGGGGGCATGAATTCCTCATCCTGTGTGCTATAATTATTCTGTGGTCACCACTGCCTCAATTGTTATTATTTTATTCATGATTTCATGTCTCCAAATTAAAATAAGTCGTCCAGCTTACCAAACGAGGAAGGATATTCGCTGAACCCAGGGGCACAGAGAAATACGTATTGTTCCATTTTTAAAGGAAGTCCAAGACAATTATATTTCACTGATCTGTGAGGCTTAAATTCAATTGTGAAAGTAATTTGCAATGCAGTTCAATCGCACTGGTAATGATCTGTCAGTATCATTACAAAATCTATCTGTCTTGTAACTTGTCCCGTGGTCTCTTCTTGGTAAATATCGTTCTCTGTTGTCTGATGGGAATAGAGGAAGGGATTTAGGCCTTCAAACCAGCTTCGGCATTCAATTAGGCCACAACATCAAAACAAAATCTGCAGGCGCTGGAAATCTGAAGTAAACTGAGGTTAGTGCTCAGCCGGACAGGCAGCATCTGTGGAGAGAAAGCATTTCAGACGGCAGACCAGGCTGCAAATGTCCAGGATCAGAATCAGATTTATTATCACTGATGTGATACCTTCTGTGTTTACCTTTTGTTTGTGACTCTTGAGTACAATCAGTAGCTGCTTTATTGGGAAGAGGAGTTGCCCACAGGATTGGAAGCTGATGTTGTTTCCTGTTGCTGCAAACCACCCCCCTCAAGGATCAACATGTTGTGTGTTCAGAGAAGCTTGTCTACACACCACTGTTGTAACGTGTGGTTATTTGAGTTACTGTCGCCTTCCTGTCAGCTTGAACCAGTCTGACCTCTCCCATATTTTCACCCACAGAGCTGCCACTTCCTGGATTTTTTTTGATTCTTGCACCATTCTCAGGCTACATTCGCACTAGACCGGATAATTTTGAAAACGCTGGTTTTGCGTAAAAACAATAGGCGTCCACACTATGCGTTTTTGAAAATATCTCCATCCACACCGAAACGGAGATTTTGGCGAATCTCCTCCTACTGGGCATGTGCAGGACACATCTACCGAAAACAAGCAACATGTTTGGTGTCGAATCTCGCTGTGAAAGTGCGTGTTTGTGCAGTTACAGACCAGAAAAACTTAAAACTATGGACAGCTGTTGGCTCAAGCGCAGGAGAACTTAAAAGTAAAAAAAAATACTGGAGCATACGAAGGCAACCGACGGAATTCATGGACAGGTTGACCCGGCTGACGACGAACATTGAAAAACTGACTAACTCTGTTGCATTAATAAAGCACCTTGTTAAATGTATAAAACATGTCTGCATCAGTGTTATCTTGTATTTCCATACAATGTTACATTAGGCTATTACACATCTATTGTCAGAGAAGTACTTGCATAAATAGGTAAACCACCTTCATACAAGCAAGGACAGAAAACAGGGCAAAGTGAGTATTCTTATGTATTCAGTAAGTTATGGGTCAAAGTATTTGGTGAGTACATTTCTAACTCTTCTGGCATCAGTCTCGTTGCTATCTGCTCTGAAATTGTTAGGTTGCGTTCAAGAAAACAATGAAATAGCACGCTGCCGTCTGATAGCGTTTTCAGAAGTCTCCGGTTACGCTGTCCACACTGATCTGCCCGGGCAGCGTTTTCAAAAATACCCACCCTGGAAAGCGTTTCTGAAAAGCTCTGGTTTCAGGGGATGAAAACTCCGTTTTAGTGTGGACGGAGGGTAAAAACGAAGAGAAAAAGCTTCGGTTGCGGATTTACCCGGTGCAGTGTGGACGTAGCCTCAGTAAAATCCCAGGAGATCAGCAGTTTCTGAGATACTCCAACCACCCAGTCTGGCACGAGCAATCATTCTAGTCAAAGTCACCTAGATCACATTTCTTCCCCATTCTGATGTTTGGTCTGAACAACAACTGAACCTCTTGACCATGTCTGCAAGCTTTTATGCAAAGAACTGCTGCCATTTGATTTGCATTAACAACCAGATGTGCAGGTGACCGTCAGTCCTGAAATTCGTCGTCGTTGTAGCAGCAGTAAAGTGCAAGACATACAGATTAGTATAAGTTACAAAGACAAATAAATAGTGAAAAGATGGATGATAATTCACAGGGCCAGAGATCGGGATTCAATTCTGCTGCCTGCAGGGAGTTTGTCCGCTCTTTCCATGGGTTTCCTTTAGACACTCCAGTTTCCTTCCACATTCCAGAGCCGTACGGGTTCGATCTGGTAAACTGGGGGCCTGCTGCGTTGGTGCTGGGAGCATGGTGACACTTGTGGGCTGCCCCCCCCGGCACATCCTCGGACTGTAATGGTATTTCACACATCTCACTGCGTCTTTCCATGTCCACGGGACAAATACAGCTAACCTTTAACCCGAAGGAGGTTACAGAGATGGGCAGGGAGGTGAGCCCATTTGAACATGGATGCTGGAGATAGGGAGCTGGAGGCACATTGTAGAGCTTCAGATCACGTCAGGTCTTGATTCAAGATTCTTTAATGTCATTTTCAGTATGCAAATGTAATGGAGACAAAAAACACAATAAATATAAATACTTACGATAGCTTATATGCATAGATTGATTGTGTGTCCGTAAAATGACGCAAGGCACAGGAGTGTCTGTACATAAAGTTACCACCAGGAAGTGATAAAGGAGTGGTGGTTGGGGGTGTGGGGGGTGGGTTAGTGGGTGGAGGTGTTGATCAGTGTTACTGCTTGGGGAAAGTAACTGTTTTTTGAGTCTGGTGGTCCTGGCATGGATGGTATATAGCCTTCTCCCTGATGGGAGTGGGACAAACAGTCCATGAGCAGGGAGGGTGGGATCCTTCATGATGTTACTGGCCCTTTTCCAGCACCTTTCTGTATGTCTTGGAGTAGTGGAGTCTGTGAGTGGCTGAGGCAAGGAAGAAGGTTTCAGCTGTGGGGTGATGGAAGCCTCGTTGACCCGAGTGTCCCATTTTCACTTCAAATGTAAAATCCACTTGTGATTTATTCTACAATAAATGATGTCGATTGTTAGCCATTCCCTCGATGGACATGGAGCTCCCTCAAAGTTCAGAGTAAGTTTATTTTCAAAGTGCACACATATACAACCCTGAGATGTTTTCTTGTGGGCATTCACAGTAGAATTAATGAAAATCTGCACAGAAAGACTGACAACCAATTCACAGCAAATGACAATCTGTGCAAATACAAAATAATAATGAAAATCGTACTCATTTATTAATTAATTTATTTGGCGATATGGCGTGGAACAGGACCTCCCAGCTCTTTGAGTTGTGCCACCCAGAAACCCACCTATCTGACCCCAGCCTAATGACAGGACAAGTTGCAATAATGAGTCAAGCTACTCACTGGTATTTGGGAGGAAGCTGGAGCATCTGGAGGAAACCCTCATGCTCACAGGAAGAGTGCACAAACTTGTTACAGGCAGCATAGGAATTGTCGTCCAAGCTGTAGCAGCGTTGCGCTGTTACGCTACTGGGGTGCCCCGATAAGTAAATAAACAAGCAAGCAGACAGATAGATAAATACTACCGGGAAAATGAGTTGTACAGTCCTTGAAAGTGTGTCCATAAACTGTGGATTAGTTTAGTGTTGTGGTGAGTGAATTCATCCCCTCTGGCTGAGGAGTCTGATGGTTGGAGGGTAACCCGATGCTGTGGGTCCACAGGCTCCTAAGGCTGACTCTCAGTCAGACAATTACACTGTCTGCTCAACTCCAGCCTAAGCGGACCAGCACACTCCTTGTGACTGGGACACAGGCTTTGTTCCCAGGTATTTAGCCATCTGAGCTATGAATTAACTTGATGTCCGCTCTCACAGTGCGGTTTCCCAGGCAACCTCTCTTTATGAGAATAAATTAATAGGCCCGGCTGAACAATAGCTTTCCATTGATATATCTCTCAGTCTCTGCACTCTCTCTATTACACTCTCTCTTTGTCAGTATCACACACTGATGGTCTCATTCTCTCTCTCTCTCTCTCTCTCTCTCTCTCTCTCTCTCAGTATCCCTCTTTTGTATGTTTCACTCTCTGTATCCCACGACCCTTCAAAGTCCCTACCTCACTCTCGTTTTCATTTCCATTGCAACTTCACTCTATCTTGGTTTCTCTTGCACTCTCTCCTAGTCACTCCCTCGGTCTCTGTGTCTCTAATTTTTTTTCCTCTTCCCATCTTCATTTCTATTTCTCTAATTTTCTTCCTCCATTTCTCTCTCTCTTTTAATCCTTCTCTGTCTTCCTTTCTGTTTTCTCTCCCTCTCTCTCGCTGTTACTTCACACTATCTCTCACCCCAATCTCTCTCTGTATATACACACTATCTTTCTAACCTACCATTATACCTCCATCTACACATCTGAATGGCTAACTACCTATTAATTTGAATTTATATCTGCCCACCTCTGTTGTTTGATATAACAATTTCAATTCGATGTACTATATAATTTTGTTTCTCTCTGTTGCTCTGAATAATGTATTTCCCTATTTATCTCTGCGGTGTGAGCCTCATTATCTCTCTGAATCATCGCAGACAACGGTTTTGTCTGAAGCCTTTCGAAGAGATTTTGCATAAGGAAGCCCGTCACTGTAAATGTGATCATGTCCCTGGAAAGAGTTGTCACGTGACTGGCGTGTTTACCCCCCCCCCCCCCACCAACTCCTTTGCTCATCTCACCTTCCCAGTCCCTCCCCACCCCATTATACTCAGAGCCTCTGCTCTGAGTAACTACCTCTTCCTTGGGCGGCTCGTTCCGTACACTTCTCACCCTTCAGGGGGGCCCCTCAGGTACTTATAAATGTTTCCCCTCTCACCCTAAACCAGTACCTCCCTCTGTGGTACTGTTTTAATATCTACTAGACCTAGAACACAGCAACGGCCCCCTCTGGCCCAAGGAGCCCCCCCCCCATTATACCCATGTGAGTGGCACAGTAGAATAGTGGTTAGCACAACACTTTATACTACCAGTGATATGTGTTCAGTTCCTGCTGCTGTCTGTAAGGAGTTTGCACGTTCTCCCAGTGACCCTGTGGGTTTCCTCCGGGTGCTGTGGGTTCCTGGACGGACTGTTTATCAGGTTAATTGGTCTCTGTAAGTTGTCTGGTGATTAGGCCAGGGTTAAATTCGGGCTGGCTGCTGGGCAGTGCAGCTCAAAGGGTTGGAAGGGATGTATCACAATAAATAAACAAACAAACCTACGACTAACCTGTATGTCTTTGGGAGGAAACCAGGACACCTGGAGGAAATCTGTGCAGTCATGGGAAGAGCGTACAAACTCTTTCCAGACAGCGGCAGGAATTGAACCCCAATCTTACAGACGGTGATGGGAATTGAACCCAATCTCACAGACGATGATGAGAATTGAACCCCAATCTTACAGAGGGTGATGGGAATTGAACACAATCTCACAGACGGTGATGGGAATTGAACACAATCTCACAGACAGTGATGAGAATTGAACCCCAATCTTACAGACGGTGATGGGAATTGAACCCAATCTCACAGACGGTGATGAGAATTGAACCCAATCTTACAGACGGTGATGGGAATTGAACCCAATCTCACAGACGGTGATGAGAATTGAACCCAATCTTACAGACAGTGATGAGAATTGAACCCCAATCTTACAGACGGTGATGAGAATTGAACCCAATCTTACAGACAATGGGAATTGAACCCCAATGTTTCAGATGGTGATGGGAATTGAACCCCAATCTTACAGACGGTGATGGGAATTGAACCCAATCTTACAAAGGGTGATGGGAATTGAACCCCAATCTTACAGACGATGGGAATTGAACCCCAATGTTTCAGACGGTGATGGGAATTGAACCCCAATGTTACAGTCAGCGGTGGGAATTTAACCCCAATGTTACAGACAGAGGTGGGAATTGAACCCCAGTGTTACAGTCAGCAGTGGGAATTGAACCCCAATGTTACAGACAGAGGTGGGAATTGAACCCGGGTTGCTGGTGCTCTAATAGCATTATGCTAACCACTGAACTACCATGAGGCCTCAGTCCAGGAGAAAGGACTGTTACCTCCCCATACTACATTCCTGAGAGAAGTGAACAGATACAGGTACAGTCACAGCTCAGTTAGGCTCCAAACCCATTGAATATCAACCAAAACACTGGACAATAAAGTTTTTCAAATTTTTTCAAAATTCCTCAGAATTTTTTTTTGTTTATGATAGACTGCTTGAAGATGAACACAAATATAATTTCAGAATACTTGTATCACATAGGAATTTGGAGAAACAACAATTAACTTTTATTGGATATAATGTGTTTAATTGCATCGTGGTGCTGATGCTTTGCAATAGTTCAACTTAGTTAGAAATATTTTGTTAATGATTTTCATTTGTACTCAGTGTCTGAGGCTTCTTACTTGAGTGTCCAACAATAACTCGCCAGCATTGATGGATTCCAGTTGCCTTGGTATCTTTTCTCCATGACCGCAATGTCCTGGTGAAACCTTTCTCCATGCTCATCACTAACAGCACCAAGACTTGCAGGGAAGAAGTCAAAATGGGAATGCAGAAGATGAATCTTTAGTGACATGCAAACACGAGAAAATCTGCAGATGCTGGAAATTCAAGCAACACACACAAAATGCTGGTGGAACGCAGCAGGTCAGGCAGCATCTATAGGAAGAAGAACTGTCGACGTTTCAGGCCGAGACCCTTCGTCAGGACTAACTGAAAGGAAAGATAGTAAGAGTCTGTAATCTCAAATCTCTTACTATCTTTCCTTTCAGTTAGTGTGTTCCACCAGCATTTTGTGTGTGTTTCTTTAGTGATATGTTGCATTTCATGGTTTTACATGCTGCATGTAGTTTAGTGCTCTGTAGATGCCGAGAAAAATTTCAACAACTTCCTTGAATACCTTCCATGTGATTTTCTCCGGTCCCACTAGAAATTCTTCAAATTGCCTGTTACTGATGACCTGTCTGATTTGTGGACCAACAAAAATACTTTCCTTAATCTTGACATCAGTTATTCTGGGAAACATTTGTCTCAAATATCAAAATCCTTCATAGAAATTTTCATGGCTGGTGATAGCAAATTCCATCCTTCCAGTCCTGAACCCATTAATTATTACTAAAACCCATCCTGCCATGCAGTAGCCGCACCGCCTCAGCATGGCCAAGCGTGCCTGGACAAGATAGGAAACTTTCCAGCTTACATTGTAGGCAACATTTTATTGACTTGAATTATGAATTGAAATAATAAACATAAGTGATTTTAGAAAATGGTGCGTGATAGGGAAATTTCATGGTGATTTTCATGATCAGTCGCCCAAAATTCATAAGATACACCTAAAGGTATTCAGGAAGCAAAATCTTTGTTGTCCATTTGACCCCTCCAGCTCTATTTATACCCCCTTTCACACAGTGCTGATAATTGGGCAGTTTTGTAAGTAAGACAGTATGTCCTGGGGTTAGAGTCAGAGATCAGTACAGCACAGGAACAGGCCCTATGGCCTGACTGGTCTGTGCTGGCCACTGTGCCTACCCAGTAGTTCCAATTTACTATGTTCATTTGATAGCACTCCAAACACCAACCCATCATGTACCTGTCCAAGTGCTTTTTTATCGAAGTACATTCAGTGTATGCCACCATATACAATCCTGAGATTCATTTCCTTGCTGGCATTCTCAATAAATCCATAAAAGGATAATAGTCATAACAGAATCAATGAACAACCACACCAACTTGGGCATTCAGCTACTGTGCAAAAGACAACAAACTGTGCAAATACAAAAAGAAAGAAATAACAATAAATAAATTAGCAATAAATATTAACATTTGAGATGAAGAGTCCTTGAAAGTGAGTCCATGTTCCGTGATGGAACGAGTGAAGTTGAGTGAAGTTATCCCCTTTGGTTCAAGAGCCTGATGGCTGTGGGGTAGTAACTGTACCTGAATCTGGTTGTGTGGGAGCCGAGGCTCCTGTACCTCTGTCCTGATGGCAGCAGTGACAAGAGGGTGTCGCCTGGGTGGCGGTGAGGGGTCCCTGCTGATGGAACCGATCCTCACTGAGGGATCAGAAGTGGAGAGAGTGAGCAATTTCATTCCTGGGTGTCAGGATCTCTGGGGATCTAACCTGGTCCCAATGTATTGATGCAGCTACAAAGAAGGCAACTCAGCTGCTATGTTTCATTAGGAGTTTGAGGAGATTTAGTTTGTCACCTAAAACACTCACAGACTTCCACGGGACGTACCCTGGGGAGCATACTGACTGGCTGCATTGCTGCCTGATGTGGGGGGGGGGGCTACTGCGCAGGACTGAAAGAAGCTACAGAGATGTATAAAATTAGACAGCTCCATCTTGTGTACTGGCCTCCGTAGTATTCAAGACATCATCAAAGAGTAGTGCCTCAGAAAGGCAGCGTCCATTATTAAGGACCCCCATCACCTAGGCCATGGCCTCTCCTCACTGTTACCATTGATAGGAGGTACACAAGCCTGAAGGCACACACATAGCGATTCAGGAACAACTTCTTCCCTTCTGCCATCCGATTCCTAAATGGACATTGAACACTACTGTTTTTGGTTTTTGCACTATTTTTAATATGAGTATTTAATATACATGTATACTTATTGTAATTGATTAACTTCTTTTCTATATTATCCTGTGTTGCATTGTACTGCTGCTGCTAAGTCAACAAATTTCATGGCATATGCCGGCGATAATAAACCTGATTCTGACTCTGCTGCTTTCCTGCAAGAACGCTTCGTGTAGATGTGTTCTACAGTGGCGAGGGCTTTACCCGTGATTCACTTGTTATCAAAGTATACAACTCAAAAATTCTTCAATTTTCCAGGTAGTCATGAAACCACAAAAGAAAAGAAAGGCAGCACGATCATCACCCCCCACCAACAAAAAAATCAAGCATAAATGGATCAGGCACGTCAATCCCAAAATCCCCCCTCCCCACAAAAAAACAAGCATAAATGGATCAGGCACGTCAATCCCAAAATCCCTCGCCCTGCACAAATAATTGAACAAAATGGATCAGACACATCAAACCCCCAAATCCCCCTCCCTTCACAAAAAAAACAAGAAGATTGGGCGAAAAAACACAGAATATAAAGCCTGTAAGACTGAAAAGAAGAGTCTATAGTCCGAGTCCACATCCAAAACGCAGAAAAAACCTGAGCACCCTCTCCGTGCGCACTGGCGGGCTCTCCTATCTCCAGTACAGCGCAACTGATCAAAAGGAGAGGCAGCTGGCGCTCACTCTCTGCACTCGCTTTGATGCCACTTTAATGGGTGAACAGTGGAAGTTATAAATGGCGAAATGGAGCCAAACATCCTGCAGTAATCTCGGCACAAGCATTCACTCACAGTACCTCTGCCTCTCGGAGATCACAGTGCACTGGGACAACCAATCTTCCAATCTTCCGCATTCGCCCTGATGTTTCAATCTCCTTCATCGCTTTAATCGGCCAACAACGGAAGCTTTAAATGACGAAATGGGGTGAAACATTGGCTCGCGTGCCACCCTGCAGCCTATGAGGTTCGCTCACGCTGCCTCTGCCTCCCAGAATCTCGGAGACTGCAGAGCGCTGAAGCACCCAGACGATCTCCACACAGCAAAACACGGGCTCCAACAGTTCCAGGATCACATTCAAGATGAGAAAGAAACATAAAAGGACTGAAAAAGATGGTTTCATGATCTATCAACAAGATGTCGGCCAAAGGAGTGTTGTTCGCAAGCATCATCTTGACCTAGTTATTTAGAAATTCTGCACGGAATAGGACCATCGGCTCTTTGAACTGCAACACCCAGCAGCAGCCAATCTAACCCTCGCCTAAGCACAGAACAATTTGCAAGACCAATTAACCTACCACCTGCTACGTCTCTGGTCTGTGGGAGGAAACTGGAGCACACGAATGAAACCCATGCCTCCCACGTGGAGAATGTACGAACTCGATGCTGGGATTGAATTCTGAACTCTGATGCCTTGAGCTGTACAACATCAAGCTAAATGCTACGCTATCGTGCCCTTAAATGATACAACTGTACCAGCCTCAACCACTTCCTCTCTCAGCTCACTCCATATGCACACCACTCTCCATGTGGAAAAAAAAGTTGCCCCTCAGGTTCCTTCTAAATCTTTCTCTCCTCACCCTAAACCTATTCTCTTAGTGTTGGGCTCACCTACCCTGGGAAAAGATCATTCCCGTCCACTTCGTCAGTACCTCTCATAATGTTAGACAGTGGGAGGGGTGGGACTGAGGGAAGGATGGATCTGAGGGAGGATCACACTGCAGGGGGGTGGGACTGAGGGAGGGTCACACTGTAGGAGGATGGTATTGAAGGAGGGTCACACTGTGGAAGGGGTGGTATTGTGGAAGCTGCTCACTGTGGGAGGGGTTGTATTGAGGGAGGGTCACACCATAGGAGCCCATTTTCTCACTATCCCCCTCTGTTATCCTGCACCTTCTGAATTATGACCCCCACTTCCAGCCCCCACTCCCATGATAATGAGCTGTGTTTCTTTCTTTTTCAGAATGTTCCAGGCCCACTGTTTCGAAGGGCATCTCCGCAGCCATTACCCCAACACTGAACATACCACAGTCGTTCGGCTCCCCAGGGAACCCCTCCATCTTGGACAGCCTCCCCGTTGTTGGGTTCGCCCCTCAGCAGCTGAATGAGTCGGGCACGGCCTCTGCAGAGGGCGAAGGTCAGCGGACTGCTGTTGCCGCGGGAGACCAGTGCTGGCCCGTCCGCCCCACCCTCCGGAATGAGCTGGACACCTTCTCTGTCCACTTCTACATCTTCTTTGGACCAAACATTTCCGTTCCACCTGATAAGGTGGCTGTGTTTGTCATCAGCCTGATGCCCGTCCTCGACAGCGGAGGCGTTCTCAACATGGAGCTAAAGTTGAACACGGTGAGAAGGGTCAGGGTCGATGCTGGGGGCAGTAGGGCCACTCCCAAACCTCTGGGTTCGATCCTGCTGTGCCGTTGTCTGTCAATGTTCAATGAGCCAATCAAGCCCGGGTTCTGGTGTTGCTCAATTTCTTATTCACAATGACATCCCTCAACCTCACTCGCTGCCTCCCTCTCTCTACCACTCTCCCTATACCGCTCTCTTGCCCTCTCTCTCCTATTCTCTCTCTCTCTTTCAGTTCTCTCCCTTTCTCTCTCTTCCCCCTCAATCCCTCTCTCATTTGTCTTCTGCTCTCTCTCCCTGCTTTTCCTTCTCTCAGTCTCTTTCTTTTACTCTCCTTCCTTCTTTCTCTTTCTCATTCTCTCTTGTTTCTCTCTCTCTCTCCCTTTCTCACCTGTCTCTCTCTTGCCTCTTCCTCACATTCTGTCCCACTTTATTGCCCATTTCATTCTCTCTCTCATTTACTCCTTTTTCCCATCCCCTCCCCCTCTCCCTCCCCCTTTCTCTCCCTCTTTCTCTCCCTACCCCTCTCCCTCCCCTCACCCTCCCCTTCTCTCCCTCTCCCAGCTCTTCCCCTCTCTCCCCCCTCTCCCTCCTCCTCTCTCTCCCCCTCTCTCCCTCCTCTCTCTCTCCCCCTCTCTCCCTCTCCCAGCTCTCTCCCCCTCTGTCTCCCCCCTCTCCCTCCTCCTCTCTCTCTCCCCCTCCCTCTTCCAGCTCTCTCCCCCTCTGTCTCCCCCACCTCTCTCTCCCCCTCTCTCTTTCTCTCTTCTTCCCCCACCCCCCATGCAGTCAAGTACATGTGGAGAGATGGACAAAAGACGAAAGAAGGCTGGAATATAGAGATGCAAAGGGACTCGTGCAGCATTCCCTAAAGGTTAATTTGCAGGCTGAGTTGCTGGTAAGCGAGGCAAATGAAATGTTAGCATTTATTTTGAGAGGATTAGAATACAAAAACAAGGATGTGATACTAAGACTTTATACGGCATTGCTCAGACCACACTTGGAGTTTTGTGACCAGTTTTGGGCCCCTTATCTAAGAAAGGGTGTGCTTACAGTAGAGATTGCTCAAAAGAGGTTCATGAAAATGATCTGGAGATTGAAAGGCTTATTGTATGAAGAACATTTTACACCTGTACTCGCTGGAATTCAGAAGAACAAAGGTGGGGTGGGGGGGTTGTGGGAGGTCTCATTGAATCTACCGAATATTCATAGGGCTGGATAGAGTGGATGTGGAGATGTTTCCTATAATGGGGGAGTCAAGGACCGGAGGGCATCACCTCAGAATAGAAGGACATCTCTTTAGAACAGAGATGATGAGGAATTTCTTTAGCCACAGGGTGGTGAATCAGTGGAATTTTTTGCCACAGACAGCTGTGGCAGACAAATCAGCCATGATGGATTGGTGGAACAGACTCGATGGGCTGAATGGCCTAATTCTGTTCCTGGGTCAATGGTTCTCTGGTCTTCCCCTGCTAATTTACAATGAGGGTCAGCAGACAGCTGAAGACGTGTAAATCTGCTTTTCTCCTCCAATTTGCAAAGTAACCAGGGCTCCGAGCCCTGCAGCTTACCGTAGAGTGCATCTAATTAATTTATAAGCCAAGGGCTGCTGTGTTAAGTTTAGCTTGAAGTGCATGTGCAGTTTACTGGTAATGTGTTGTGTGCATTAGTACTGCACCAACCGAGCCCAAGGGACACCCCTGCCTATTGAAGTAATGGGCGGGACTGGTCCTGCAAGCTGCACGCTGCACGTGCAGACCCAGTTTATTAAAGGTGGCGGCAATCTCCAACAATGAGAAAGTCAAATTCTTAGATATTGGGTTATGACCAGAGGAAAAAAAAATGGCTGGAGTTGCTTAGTGCTTCAGTGCAAGTGTGTTTATTATGTGCATCAAAAATCAAACTTATAAAAATTAGTGAAAATAACGAAAACAAAAATGCCAGTATTTACAAAAAGATATCGACCAGAAAACACAGTAATAGTTCTGGACTATATTTGTCCAGTTTGAACTCCTGTCAACCCCAATCTCTCTCCCTTCCAGTGGGTGAAAAGCTCCTTTTTATTCGGCACCAGGACAGACCATCCTTTATGACCAAATAAGTTAACTTAAGACTACAAGCAAATTAGAATATGATGCACTCCCCAATGTAGTTACAATCATATTACAAAATAAACAGAAATATCCACCTTCAATACAGTTTACAAACAACGTAGACACAGTTACACATTCCCACTACTAAAGAAATTGAGGATTCTGCTGTGTACAGCAGGAAAGGCACTGTCAAGCCAAGTCGAGCACAGGGGGCCCATTATGCGAATACGCCGGGGAAGGCATTGAAATGTACACTCAGTGTTGTGTGTGTGCGAAAGCACGTGTGTAAGGAGTGTGTTTACTCTGCACGGATGGAGAACAGGCAATGGGTGCTGTCGGTCTGAGGGTCAACACTCTCCCTGTGGCCACGTGGGTTCCCCCAGCTGTTCCGGTTTCCTCCCATGTCCCATTAAAACCGTAAGAGACAGGAACAGAAACATAGAACAGTGGAGGCTCTTTGGCCCACAATGTCATATCAACCCTTTAACCAATTCCAGGATCAATCTGAAAATACTATAAGCCATTCGACCCATCAAGTCTGCTCTGCCATTCCATCTTGGCCAATTTATTTTCCTTCTCAACTCCAATCTCCTGCCTTCTCACTGTGACCTTTGACACCCTTAATAATGAAGAACCTATCAAACTCCACTTAAAAATACCCAATGACTTGTCCCACACATCTCCTTTGAACTTCTTCCATCTCGCCTTAACTGCATGTCCCTCTGGTATTAGACATTTGCACCCTGGGGATAACGCTTCCAGCTGCTTACTCTATGCTTCTCATAATCTAATAAACCTCTATCAGTTCTTCCTTCAATCTCTGACGCTCCAGAGAAAACATCCCAAGGTTGTCCAACCTCTCCGTATGGCATGTATCCTCTAATCCAGTCCTGGTGAACCTTTTCTTCACCCTCTACAAAGTCTCCACACTTTCCTGCAAAGGGGCGACCAGAACTGGAAGGACCCGAAGGTTCTTCATCAGATCTTCTCTCTGATGTCTGAGTCCACTTGTGCCCTCTCAGTCTTCATACTGCGGCCTAGAATAGAACAGAACTTTATTGTCGTTGGTCAAAGGCAACAAGATTGTAGTGCTGCTGCAGTTTGTGCAAGACAGATATTTACAATGCGTGTGGTATGGCTTAATTTGAAAAAGTTCCCATATTTACAGCAACAAGTGACTTCCACAGTCCACACATTCAAAGGCCATTGGCAAAGCAGAGTGTAGCATTATCCAGCTCGGGAAGAAGCTGTTCTATTGGGGTGTGTCACTATTCTCAGATTTCTACACCAATCACTCACCTCTCACCTCCAGTGACATCGGTTCAATCCTGACCCTGGGCGCTGTCCATGTGGAGTTTGCACGTTCATCCTGCAAGCGGGTGGGAGAATCCAGTGAAATTAGAACAGAAATGTATGTCTCCCCTCAGCGATTAACCAGCCATTTTCCCTTTTCCTTTTGCCACAGTCCTCGGTGAAAGGGGAGAACGTGACTGTGATTGGTTGCTTGAATCACGGGATGCCTCTGACATCATCGGACAACACGTCGACCAGCTGTGAATCAGGTAAGGTGTGCCGGGGGCAGGACAGGAATAATGCTTGGGAATACCGTGTTCAGTTCTCAAGTTGTCAAGTCGAGGCACTTTTACTGTCGTTTCGACCATAACTGCTGGTACAGTGCATAGTAAAAATGAGACATCGTTTTTCAGGACCATGGTGTTACATGACTCAGTACAAAAACTAGACTGAACTACGTAAAAAAAACACAGAGAAAGCTACACTAGACTACAGACCTACACAGGACTGCATAAAGTGCACAAAAACAGCACTGGCATTACAATAAATAATAAACAGGACAGTAGGGCAAGGTGTCAGTCCAGGCTTCGGGTATTGAGGAGTCTGATAGCTGGGGGGAAGAAACTGTTACATAGTCTGGTTGTGATAGCCCGAATGCTTCGGAGCCTTTTCCCAGATGGCAGGAGGGAGAAGAGATTATATGAGGGATGCGGATCCAGCGTGTAGTGTAAATGTCCGTAATGGCGGGAAGAGAGACCCCGATGATCTTCTCAGCTGACCTCATTATCCGCTGCAGGGTCTTGCGATCCGAGATGGTGCAATTTCCGAACCAGGCAGCTGCTCAGGATGCTCTCAATACAACCCTTCTGCTCAGCTCTTCGAGGAGGGATGTGGAAACTTTAGAGAGGGTGCTGTGAAGATTTACCAGGTTGCCTCCTGGATTCGAGAGCATGTCTTAAGGGGATAGCTTGAGCGAGTTAAGACTTCTCTCTTTGGAATGAAGGTGGCTTGATAGAGTTGTACAAGATGACAAATTGCATTGATCCAGTGGACATCCAGAGATTGATTTCTGAGGTGGACATGGCTAATATGGGGGGGGGGGGGGGGGGGGGAGGGGACATTACTTTAAGGTGATTGGAGGAAAGTATAGGAAGGGGAATGTGAGAGGTATGTTTCTCACAGAGTGGTGGGTACGTGGAACACACTGCTAGATGTGATGATAGAGTCAAGTATATTAGGGAGATTTAAGAGCCTTTTAGATAGGCACATGGATGAAAGAAAAATGAGGGTTAGATAGGAGGGAAGGGTTAGATTGATCTTGGAGTAGGTTAAAATGTCAGCACGACATTGTGAGCCGATGGGCCTGCAGTGTGTTGCACTGTTTTATGTTCTGTGTTCCATGTGTCTTAGGCGGATCCACAAAGGAATTCAGAGTAAACAGCCCAAGGTGTCTGTCTCTCTCATCCCCCCTCCCCCATGGCTCTGAAGGGATAGGGTTGCCTTGGCTATGACTGACAGTGTATCCCTTGTGCACCATTGTAGGTGATGGACTGCATGCCTCATCCCTTCATGAGGTGGAGCAAAGCTTAACCACCTCCCCCTCATACACCCCTGTACCTCCTCTTCCGCCAACGTGTTGTCAGTGGTGGAGCAGGCTCAAAAGGTCAGATGTGATTTCTACCTCATGTTAGATTCAGATGTTTTTGATCCCAGCTTCTTTCAAAAGTCAAGAAAAAGGGATAAACTTGTTACTTCATGGCAGTTTTATTAAGTGCTAATAGATGAAAGGGAATTGGAAACAAGTAGAAGCAGGAAAGGAGAAACAAAGATGGTGGGCCAGCGTGCTCTGCCCGGTGCATACCATAGATATGAGACACTCCAAATTTGTCAATAAGAGTTAACCAGTCAGATAGCTCGATTCAAATAATGCAGAAAGAGGAGAAAAATGGAAGCAGAATGAATTGTAACCACCAGGGGGCACAATGAACAATTGTCTATACCAGGGGTCAGCAACCTTTACCACTGAAAGAGCCACTTGGACCCGTTTCCCACAGAAAAGAAAACACTGGGAGCCGCAAAACCCGTTTGACATTTAAAATGAAATAACACTGCATACAACGTTTTGTTTTGCCTTTATGCTATGTATAAACAAGCTATAATGTGTTGCATTTATGAAATTGATGAACTCCTGCAGAGAAAACGAAATTACATTTCTGCATGCAACAAAAACATTTTGAACTCTGAAAAAAAGACGTTGGGTTGAAGGTTACTTTTAAGTAAAATACTCAACGTCTATTTGAGTCCTTCTTGTATTTATGAAAAACGCCAAACTTAAATTTGCCGCCAGCAGCAAACCAAAAATAACGTCAGCCAGCTGTCAACCTGAAAAATAAAAGGACTATTTCACTGAACAATGAAAACATATGAATATACGTAAAATAATAGGCAATTAAAATATTTATCATACTTGTTCAGGTTGACTCACACCTGACAATGCAGTCGTATTTAGTAGGGATGGATCGATGCTTAGGGGAGTGACCGGGAAGGATAATGTGTTTTTTTCCTCTCTGAACTCACAGAAGCGTTTCCCAAACGATGTTTGCATTGCGATGATTGCAGAATGTAAATACTCCGAATTTATCATGTCGTGACCTTGTTTGAACTCTCTCAAATTGGGGAAGTGAGACAATGTGCCTTTCTGTAAATCTCTGGCAAGCAACGTCAACTTGCGCTCGAATGCCAAAACATCCTCCAACATGTGCAGGGCTGTACGTCCTTACCCCGTTGAAGAGCTGTGTTCAGCGTGTTCAGGTGCGCTGTCATGTCTACCATGAAGTGTAGCTTTTCCAGCCACTCTGGCTGTTCCAGCTCAGGAAAGTTGAGCCCTTTGCTGCCCAGGAAAGTTTTCACTTCTTCCAGACACGCGACAAAGCGTTTCAGCACCTCCCCTTTGGACAGCCACTGGACTTTGTTGTGCAGCAGGTGCCCCATCAGTAGCTACTGACACCAGATGGGTGGTCTTTATTCCTTTGGCTCTTAAACAATTCAAGACAGCCTCACAGATGTCCTCCCCCCGTGTTTGGTCTTTTAGAGGTATCAACTCAATCAGTTCTTCCTGTGGCCCGGCAGAGTTTACATACCGGCAGAACAACGCTATTTGTTCAATATCACCTTTGTCTTTAGACTCGTCACAGGCAATCGAGTAGGCCACAGCTGAATTGATGTCTTTAATTTGCTGTCTTGTGATGTCTTCTGCCATTTTTATGGTTCTGTCTTTGACAGTCTTTGCAGAGAGGGGCATATCCCTGATTTTCTGCACAATTTCACTCTTGTTTTTAAAGTCCGTGAATAGATGTTCTGAAATCTTAATGAAAGATTCTTTTATATATTCACCATCTGTAAACTGCTTCCCGTGCCTGACTATTTCCTGAGCGTCAATATAACTGGCGTATGTCGTTGATTTTCCAGACTTCATCCATTTCTGGAAATGATTTTTGCTCAGATCAACCTTCCGCATCAGTTCCGAAACGGCTTTTTTTCTCTCATCTCCATCCGGATATTTTTGAGCAAAGGCTGCGTGTTTATTCTGGAAATGCCTTGCGACATTTGACTTTTTGTTGTTTGCTAGTTTCTCATTGCATATTAAGCATACCGGTAAACCAGTCTCGTCAACAGTGAAAGCAAATGAATCTGTCCACGTATCATTAAACGTTCTGTTTTCTTCAGTCACTTTTCTTTTTTTAGAATTCTCCATAGTTGGCTTACCTTGGATCGAAAAATTAAAGAAATCGCGCACTGGCGGGTGTCAGGTATTGGCAGTGGTGACGTATATTAATAGCGATAAAAACACGTTGTAGCGGTGTGCTCACGCAGTCAGTAAACTGCAGTCGAATAAATTTATTCGAACTAAACAGCCTTGCTTTTAAGCCTCCCTCAACCCAGCCCCCATGGACGCAGATGCTGCAAAAGACGCGTACTCACAAACCCCCGTAGGCTATCTCCCTTAGCCGGAATGCTGGCTAATTGTGAGCCGTTTCGGATGTGCCAGGAAATGTGTCGCCACACTTAGATTGTACAAGATCACCATAATCTTCAAATTTAGAATTACATTTCAAAAGCTAACAAACTAACATAAAATACATTTTAATTAAATACTGACCAATTATTTCCCAAAGCCACAGGGAGCCGCAGCACAGAGGTGAAAGAGCCACAAATGGCTCGGGAGCCGCAGGTTGCCGACCCCCGGACTAGGCAGATTAATTGTTCGGCACAAACTGGATGGGCTGAAAGGCGTGTTTCTGTGCTGTGGTGTTCTATGTCCCTATGACTCTAAGGAGGTCATATGGTGTTCCATTATTCAATATATTTCCTTAACCTGAACTTCTGCTTCTTTGGCCTGCTTTGTTTTGTGATTCCTTTACAAAGCTGTTATCAGTCTCCATCTTGAATATGTACAGTGACTGAGCATCCAAAACTTCTGGGGTATTAGGATTCACTATCCTAATGGTTGGCAGTTCTGAATTCCATCCCAAGTGGCCCACCACTTTTCTGATTCTTTGCATCTTTGGCCAACACTTGGGAACCAGTCTTTGGTGTACTCGCAAACTCCTACATTTCAGTGAGAACAACTCTCATCCATCCAAATTAAAGGTTAGGCCTGCACTTAATAGGGCAATCTAGGATTCTATCTATTGCACCTGGTTCAACTTCCTCTGAGCCTTTTTTAAAAATTACATGTTCTGTAAAGGAGGGGGTGCATTGAAAATGTACATAAAGGCAAACATCCAGTCCAAGACAAGCATAATACCCGAATACTGGTGATTCTGAGCAGAACTTTTAGTATTCAGCTGTTTAGAACAAATTAAAGCTTAGGCTTATTCAAATATTCTGTCAAATTTGTAACCTTGGAACTTGCTGGTGACAGTCTTGCTGAGGAATCCACCTCTCCAATGGAGAATCTAGTTTCCCATTGATTTTGATGTGCAATGAATTCCACAGATTAATCGATCTCTGGCTGAAGGAATTATTCCTCATTTCAGTTTTAAAAGATACCGCTTTGCTCTGAGGTAATGCCCTCAGAACCTAGACTCTCCTCCAATGGAAACATTCTCTCCATGTCCACTCTATCCAAGCCTTTCGTATTGGTAGGTTTCAATGAGATGCCTCCCTCCCCCTTCTAAATTCCATCAAGTACAGGACCAGAGCCGTCAAACATTTCTCATTTGTTAAGCCTTTCATTCCTGTGATTCTTGTGGACCTCCTCTAGACCCTCTCCAAAGCCAGCACATCTTTCATTAGCTACAATGCCTAATATTGCTCGCAATATTTCAAATCTAACCTGACCAATGCCTTAAAGCCTCGTTAGTACATCCTTGCTTTTTATATTGTAATTGTCTTGAAATGAATACTTGTGTTGTATTTTCTTTCTTTACTACAACTCAACCCTCAAGTAACCTTATTGGAATACTGAACTAGGACTCTCAAGTCCCTTTGTCCTCCAATTTCTGAATTCTTTTCACATTTAGAAAATAGTTTACCCATTGATTCTTCCTACCAAAGGACATAATCCAGACTTCCCTACATTGTATCTACTCTACATCTGCTGCTACTTTGCCCAGTTCAAGTTCTTCTACAGACTTCCTGCCTCTGCAACAATACCTTTCCCTGCAGCTATCTGAATATTATCTGCAAACTTGGCGACAATGCCTTCAGTTCCTTCTTCTGTTTTATTAATGGAAAAGTATAAATTATGGTCCCAACACTGACCCTTGCAGAACTTCATTAGTCACTGCAAACCACCCTGGAAAGTGGCCCTATGTCCCCACTCTCTGACGTTTGCCAGTCAGCCAATTTTCTATCCATGCTAGTACCTCTAACTCGAGGGTCTCTTATTTAACCGTCACGTGTGGCAACTTGTCAAAGGCCTTTTGCTTTTGCAGTCTTAATTTTTGATTTTAATGAGATGTGTATATTTTTTATTTTTTTACTTTTTAAAAAAAGTTTTTAAAACATATAATTTCTATTTGATTAGTTTTTATTGTCTCTGTCTTTGACTATCAGTGTGGCCAGGTGGCCTGAGAAACAGGGTTCTCACTGCTACCCCAGAGGCACAAACTATTCAAACTGAAATTTGATTGTTTCTGGGAAAGTGAAATGAGTTTGTTATATAAGGATCACTCCTTAGTAATAATGATCAGAGAGGCACAGAGAGAATCTGTGATTACTGACAAGTACCTTTATTGTCTAAACTAACAAGCATATGGATTCATACTCTTAAATTCCTGTGTGCACACCCACCAAGTTTTCCTGAATCTCCTGAATAGAAAAGCTAATACTGGTGCAAAGGTACATTGGCCAGGTGTTCCTTGTAGTTCTGATTCACTCGTCACATGTTCCATGTAGGGTGGCTTACACTTGTATCTGTGATAGTTAATCTCCAAAGTTGTCGCTATTTTGCCTTTGAAGCCTCTGCTTTTATGTTCATTCCTTATCAGTTCAAATGTTGCATTTCAGTGTTATTGGCTATGAGTCATTTGACTGACCTATAACATTTTATTGGATCTGGTCTAGGCCAACATCCATTTATTGCCCTGCTTCTGCAGATAACAACTGTTAATTTTAGGGCTATTTGTTCTAAATAAGCTACTAAACTAGAAACTAGTTTGAATCACTCAGGGTAGACACAGACCCTCACCATTCACAAGCCTGCATGTTATATCTTACTAAAGAACACCTCACAAATAACTTCTTATTTGGAAATTATCTCTAGTCCAGCAGATTACTTGTAGCATCATTGTCTATTTTTTTTAAAACACCTATTCAGCCAAACAATTCCAGTACACAAATTGGAGATGCAGAGCACTTCACGAAATAACAGCCTCCATTCCTTCAACCTCATGGCAAGAACAAAGACAATTGGTCTGTCTGCTTCCACTGACCTTGATTCATTCAAATTCACTAATTTGTGGACTGTAGTTATTTCTGGCTAACAAGTCTAATGCAGATAGTCTTCCTCGTACATCCCAGGTGAACATGACCCAGGAAGATGAAGTCAGCATGATTGATAGCCCAATGCATCTTCCAAAACATGCACTTAAAACTTGTGTGACTTCTTTCCAAAACTGTTATATAGTATAATGCATGTTTAACTGAGCTGTATCATTTTTCTTTTACAGGGAATTAGTGATGAGCCAATTCACCTCCGAATCTTCTCACCTCATGTTGTTAACCTTACACTTGTTGACCTTCCTGGAATAACAAAAGTTAGTACATGAATATGTCTTAAAAAAAGTTGTTGTTATTTAGAGCATTTGGTGTTTTTGTTCATATTTAAAAGATGTTTATCAGATACATTGTATGATAGATGTAATCAATAAGTTTCAGCAGTACCATACCCCAGTTTCCTTCCATCTTATTCTGAAAGCATTTAGTACATGGAATTGGTGTAGAATAGTACAATAGTTATGCTATTGAAATTCTGAGACCTTGTTTATAGACTAAAAACTAGTTCATAATTGAGCCTGGAATTTCAATAATTAATCTTCTGTGTCTAGTGTGTTTCTGATCAACACTTTTCGAAAAAGAAGTCTGTTGTCCAGTGAAATATGATTTCAGATTAAGAGCTGTGTGATTGTTTCAAACAAACTAGTGGTTTAGCATTTTTTTTTATAAAATTGAATGGCATAGAATCAGCCATGATAAAGGCATTGTCACGCAAGTGACCTATAAAGTCATTTTCAGCACTTGGACCAGATTTGTCCATGGCCATCCCTGTCCCACCCACAGGATTCACCCTTTGGGTAGTGACATGTTGATGTACAGTTGCAAGAAAAAGTTTGTGAACCCTTTTGAAATACCTGGTTTTCTGCATTAATTGCTCAAAAAATTGTGGTTTGATCTTCATCTAAATCACAATAATAGACAAACACAATCTGCTTAAACTAATAACACACAAACAATTGTACTTTTCATGTCTTTATTGAACACATTTTTTAATCATTACAGTACAAACTGGAAAAAGTATGTGAACCCTTGTATTTAATTGGTAGAGCATCAATAACCAATTAGCAGCAATAACTTCCACTAAACATTTCCTGTAGCTGCTGATCAGACTTGAACAACAGTGAGGAGGAATTTTCAACCATTCCTCCATACAAAACTGTTTCAGTTCATCAACTTGTCTGGGATACCTTGCATGAACACCCCTCTTCAGCTCATGCCACAGCATTTCAATTGAGTTGATGTCTGGACTTTGACATGGCTATTCTAAAACACACATTTATTTTTTAAACCATGCTGTTGTTGATTTACTCTTGTGTTTCAGATCATTGTCTCGTTGCATCATCCAACTTCTGTTAAGCTTCAGGTGACAGACCCTGACATTCTCCTGTAATATGTTTTGATACAATTTTGAATTAATTGTTCCCTCAATGATTGCAAGCTGTCAGGCCCTGAGGCAGCAAAGTATCCCCAAATCATGATGCTGCTTCCACCTTGCTTCACATTTGGGATGAGGTTTTGGTGTTGGTCTGCAGTGCCCTTTTTCCTCCAAACATAGCAATGTGCATTTCTGCCAAAAAGTTCAACTTTTGGCTCATCTGTGCACAGAACATGTTTTGGAGGTGTTGTGGAACACCCAGGTGGTCTTTGGCAAAACTTGAATGTGCAGCAACATTATTTTAGAGCACTGGTTTCTTCTGTGGTGTCCTTCCATTAATACCATTCTTGTTCAGTGTTTTTCTTATAGTGGACACATCAACAGAGAATTTAGCAAGTTCTAGAGATTTCTGCAGGTCTTGGGTTCTTTTTCACTTCCTTCAATATTGCATGTTATGCTCTTGGTGTGATCTTTGCAGAATGCCTACTCCTAGGGAGATTAGAAACAGTACTGAACTTACTCCATTTGTAGACAGTTTTTCTTACTATAGACTGAACACTCAGGTCTTTAGAAATGGTTTTGTAGCTTTTTCCAGCTTCATGCACCTCTACAGTTCTTCAAATGTCCTCAAAGTTGTTTTGATCGAGGCATGGTGCACATAGCAGATCTTTCTTGAAAAGAGCAGGCTGTGTCAACAACCTGACAGTGCCCTTTTTATAGGGCAGGGGACAGCTATAACTCACACCTCCAATCGCACTTCATTGACTAGACCATCTGACTCCAAATAGCTTTTTAGAAGGCATTACCCCAGAGGTTCACATACTCTTTTGAACCTAGACTGTAATTGTTTAAATGGTGTATTCAGTATTAACAAGGAGAAGTATAATTGTTTGTGTGTTGTTAATTTAGATCTCCAGATTTTCTCTTACTTGTGGAAAATATAAGACAAGCTAGAACTGTAAGGTTCAACATTCAATCAATCTGAAATAAAACACAGGTTGGGCATACCTGTGGAGATGGGAAAGGCAATTAATGTTATGGGTTGACAACTTTTATTCTGAACTTGGAAGTTTTCACATAAACCAAAGCGCGGTAGCTAGTTATCTGCAGTTTTTGAAATCAGTGTTGAAACCTGAGGGCTGAATTCTGCCTACCTGGAAGATGAGATGCTGTTTATATCTGTACTCAACAAATCAGAAAAGCATCTGATGGAAATATTATTGATCTGAAAGACTGTCTCTCCTTCACTATTGTCTTTTAGGCCCTTAACATTTAATCAGATGCAAGATCATTTCCTGACTCACTTGGTACAGATATAAACAGCAGGTGTCTTACCTGATGAATATTTTGTATATCTTTTGTTCTTAGTACTCATTTAATGCACTATTTTTAGGTGCCCGTGGGTGATCAGCCTCGAGATATTGAACTACAGATAAAAGATCTCATTCTACGGTATATCAGCAACCCAAACTCGATTATTTTATCTGTTACTGCTGCCAATACTGACATGGCAACATCAGAATCACTTAAAATTGCCAGAGAAGCTGATCCAGAAGGTAAGGTGGTGAAAGAAGTTGCATTATTGCGATATTTATACATCACCACTTGCACTATCTAAGTTTAAATCTGTGGCTTTATTGTCAGTCATTCCTAGATTTCTATTTATAGGCCAGTACTAATAAATGATTGAATTTGGATGTGATAACAAGGGGTATTACAGCAGGTCTCAGCCCAAGACCACTTTCATTAGTATAGGTAAGCAGCTTGAAGGGCAAGGCCATGTTCTTGTTTCATCATGTCTAATAATGTTTCTCTCAAGAATGTTCTAGGAAGCATAGCACAGGTTTCATAATCCATGTTATTAGATATGAGGGGACAACCTGGGAGAATGGGGGAAGAAACTGAATTTTTTAAATTTTTATTTACTTTTAGAAGTCTTCTATATTGATAGTCTTTTTGACTTGATTGTTTTAAGTAACACATTTCAACAGGTAGCAGTGTATCTGTTCAACAGGGCGACGAACACTTGCTGTTATCACAAAGTTAGATCTTATGGATGCTGGCACAGATGCTATGGATGTGCTTATGGGAAGAGTTATCCCAGTCAAGCTGGGTATCATTGGAATTGTCAACAGGTATGTAGCAATGTTGGTTTAGAAGGGAGTGGTTGTGGGCTGTCCTTTTTTTGTGTGAAGTATTGCTGTGTGTACAGAATAGGTACTCCTTTGTCATGGTCAGGTAAAGGAATTTGGCCCAGTCACAATGAAGGAATAGCCATATAATTTCAGGTACATAGAAAAGAACTTGCCTTTGACAGTCCTGTATCATGCGACTTTTAGCTTCCTAGTTGGTAAGTTAGATAAAAGGTGTGTATTTTGAAAATGACATACATTGTAGGCATGGCAAAGTAAAGGTTCAGAATGCTTGATAGTATGTCAGATGAGCAGTCATTTGTCTGCATTATATCAGCTTATTGAACTACTCAGCTGCAGACAAAGCTAGGTTTGGAATACAAGTCTTGGTGCTCCAGCTGGGATACTTGGCTTTTTCCTGATACCTTCAGAGTGAAACAGATTGGCTGAATACTGATTCATACACATCCAAGAATGTTCATGGCAGAGATCTAGATGTAGTCTGATTATCAAACCTTGGTTAAGTTGTTGCTCAACTAATATATTGGATTCCTTACCCAGTCAGAGTCTGATTTAAAAGTCATCCACATTCTTGCAAGTTTAGAATCACATATGGTCCAGACACATTGAAGAACTTCGCCTCTTACTCACCAATCATTATCGTGTTGGATGTTGATGGAAGGTTAATTTAAAGTATAGCAGTCTAGGGGAAGAGAGGGCAGTAGGCTTATTGTGAGAGATGGTGTGGCATATAGGCTTCTGATATACCATGGTGTGATGAAATTCTGCATCATGCCTGCATCCTTGAGACCTCATCTTAGTTGTGTCTCTACATCTTCACAGGGAGGGAACAACAAAGGGAGAGTGATCCTGGGCCACTTCATTGTGACTGCTTAAATTGGCCAAAGCCTGGGAGAGGGTTACCTATACATTCTCTCAGCTGGAAAGGTATTTCCTTTACACCATCCTGTTTTTTTTTTTATCTTCCCTTCCATTGCTTTGCTGGTTGAATTCCTTTTTTTCCTTTTGTGTACGTTCCTACATTCTTGCAAATTTGTTATTATCAGGAACTGAAAAACAAAAGTAAATTCAAAACCTGTCACTTAGTGATAGTGAAACCCGCTTTATGACTAAATCCCTGAAATTCATTACAAGGGTTTTAACAGGAATTAGCATTGACAGAAGTGAAAGGTACAGCTGATCTATTAATATACTTTGCTTTTCACAGATCTTGGGTTACAAGTAGAATTTTTGTTTTGGTGCACTAATTGCTCTAATTAAAGGATATCTGTGTATTCTTCAGGAGTCAACTGGATATCAACAATAAGAAATCTGTGGCAGATGCTTTAAAGGATGAATATGCATTTCTACAAAAGAAATATCCCTCACTTGCTAACAGAAATGGAACCAAATATCTAGCTAAAACTTTGAACAGGTAATATGTTGTTAAACTGACAAAATTAAGAAAAGAGCACAGAATGTAAAGTCAATGCCAAGGCTTCCATTCATGCACTGAGTGGTCAAGAGTGTCTTCAGAGCCCTGTCTGCTATCTGTTAAAGCTGGCTGAGTAAAGATGTCCTATCATTTGCCTTGGTGCACACAAGTGTTTGTAATAGGGGTTTATTTTGTGCACAGTATTTTTGTGCACCTTCACTCTGCATTGTTTTTTCCCAAAGTTAATCTGCTTTTGTTGGAGGAAGTTGTTTTCTGTTCTCGTTCACAGACTATTTACAGAGAACTAACGTGCATGGTAAATGGTTTATTGTGCCCATTTACCAACTTTTTCAATAAGTACTGTTAATTATTCATCATTTTAAGAGAGATATGTGCAGTTGCATATTTTTCATCTCTTCCCACAACTTCAGATTGCTTTTGCAGGCCAGCGTTGGCCAATTCTCCAAAAAATGTCAGCCCCATGTATACACCAGGTTTTCGCGAAAGACTTGTGTTTGCCTATGACACCTACTCACCTGAACTGCACTTCTAAGGACGATGCATTGAGGTGTTCTAATTGCGAAGTCAATTGCAATCACATTAGGTGTTTGGTGAATGAGGTAAACTAGATGTTATTTGTCTGGTTTGTAACATTTGTCTAACTCTATTTTCTCTCAGTTTTTTTTCCAGAGGAATTACTAATTTTTGTTTCTCTTTTAGATTGCTCATGCATCATATCAGAGATTGCTTGCCAGAGCTGAAAACTAGGATAAATGTATTGGCAGCTCAGTACCAGTCTTTACTGAACAGTTATGGTGAACCAGTCGAGGACAAAAGTGCCACTCTTTTGCAGCTTATTACCAAGTTTGCAGCTGAGTATTGCCAGACAATTGAGGGAACAGCAAAATACATTGAAACTTCAGAACTGTAAGCAGGCTGCTATTTTGTTATTTTGAATATCCAATATAAATGGTAGTGCCTTCTGAGTTATCTTACACACTGCATATTAACATCAACACTTCAAAGTATTTTACATCCTTTATATCATTTTAGTGATTTGATGGAATTTTGTTTGCTAGCAAGGATGACATTTGTTACCCATCCTTGATCCTGTATTTTGGCCCAGTTGCAATGAAGGAATGTTGATATAATTCCAGGTTATGGGAGTATGGCTGCAGTGTTTTGGTAGGCTTGAGCTACTTGCGTTTTTAAGAATAGAATTCTTGCGGGGAAATGGAGAGGATTCCAGTCCTTCTGGCATGTCAGTTTATGTAATATCTGTCATGGGGAAATTATTGGAGCCACTATTACAGGTATCAGAATAGGGCATCTGAGATAAGGTCACCATAGCTTTGTGTAAAAGAACTCGCGTTTAATCAAGTAAAAGCCTTTTTCTGAAGAGATAACGTACAACAAATGAAGAGGGAACAAGTGGATGTACTGGATACTTGTCTGCCACAGTATCACTTCCACTTCCACTTCACCAGTTGTGTAGCATTCTAGTTTTTGATGCTGAACCCTTAGATTGCAGAGGAACGTGAAATTGATTCCTCCTAACAGTTCATACAAACACTGCAGTTACAATTCTATTTTCACTGCTCTGAGCAGGAGAGGGAACATTTTTTTTTAAAACAGTATATTACTTATAGAATAGAAGGTGAAAAGTACCGGATCATTCAGAAGGCTGAGGGGTTGAGGGGTACATACAGGGAAGTAGTTACACCCAAGATGCAGGACTCAGGAGGGGGAAAGGGATAGGCAGCCAGTGCAGAGTATCTCAGTGGCTGTTCCCCTCACAAAAAGATATACTGCTTTGAATACTGTTGGGAGGGATGATCTAGCAGCGAAAAGCCACAGCAGTCAGGTCTCTGGCACTGAGTTTGGCTTTATGACTTAATAGAATTGGGGAGGAGAGGAATCTGTAGTGAGAGGGGATCAGAACGAGATTCCCAGATGGTACATTGCCTCCTGGGTGCCAGGGTCAGGGACAACATTCGTAAGTGGGAGGGTGAACAGCCAGAGGTCTTGGCCCATGTACATATCAATGACATGGGAAGAAGGGGTGATGACGTCCTGCAAAATGAGTTCAGGGAGTTGAGTGCTAAGTTAAGAATAGGACCTCCAGAGAAGTGATCTCAGGGTAGCTGCCCATGCCACTTCGTAGCAAGGCCAGAAAGATCATGCAGTTTAACATGTGGCTCAGGGGATGGTGCAGGGAGGAGGACTTAAGATTTTTGCATCATTGGGCTTTCTTACAGGGAAGGTGGGACCTATACAGAAGAGACATTTTGCATCTGAACTGGAGAGGGGTTTAATGTCCTGGCGGGAAGGTTTTGCTAATGTTGCATGGAGGTGGAGATGGGGTTTAAAGTAGAGTTGCAGAGTACGGGAACCAGAGTACCAGAACAGGTGGAGGAGTGGTTGTGGACAAAGGTGTTGTTCAGCCTACGTACAAAGTCTGGAGTTGAAAGGTTGAACGTGGTAGGGCCAATTTTCTGAGCTGTGTATATTTCAATGCAAGGAGTATTGTGGGAAGGGCAGATGAACTTCGAACATGGATCAGCATTGTAGCCATCAATGAGACTTGGTTGCGGGAGTGGCAGGACTGGAAGCTCATTAATCCCTCCCTAGCACAACTAAAACAATGGAAACCTGGAATAAAGTGGGAAGGGTGGCATTACTACTTGGGTAAAATGTCATGTTAATGTTCAGACTGGACAGATTGGAGAGTTTGTCTAGTGAGACAATAGGTAGGATTGAGGAATAAGAAAGATTAACAGGATTATATTAGACCACCCAACAGCCCATAGGATTTATGGGAGCAGATTTGTAGAGAGATTGCAGACTGTTGCAAGAAACCATAAGGTTGTGATGGTAGGTGATTTCTTTTTTAACTTTTCACATATTGACTGGGACTCCCATATGGTAAAAAGGCTAGATGGGAAAGAATTTGTCAAATGTGTTCCAGAAAGCTTCCTTAATCAGTACCTAGAAGTCCCAACTAGGGAGAGTGATTCTAGATCTCCTATTAGGGAATGAGATAGGACTGGTGTGTGGGGGGAAGCTTTGAGTCTAGTGATCATAATACGATTAGTTTCAAGGTAATTATGGAAAAGAACAAGTCTGATCCTCGGGTTGAGATTCTAAGATCAAAAGCCCAATTTTGATGGTATCAGAAGGGCCTGGCAAGTGTAGATTTGCATGTGCTTTTTTTTTCTCTTGCAAAGGTATGCTTGGTAAGTGGGAGGCTTCAAAAGTGAAATTTTATGAGTACAGAACTTGTAGGTGCCTGTCAGAATAAAAGGTAAAGATGACAGATTTAGTGCACTTCTGCTTTCAAGAGATATTGAGGCCCTGGTTGAGAAAAGGGAGATACATAGCAGGTATATGCAAGTTGGAACAAATGAGGTACTTGAAATGTGAGAGAACACTTAAAAATGAAATCAGGAGGGCTAAAAGAAGGCATGAGGTTGCTCTAGCAGACAAGCTGAAGGAGATTCCTAAGAGCTTCTACAGATATATTAAAGAGCAAAAGGATAGCAAGGGACAAAATTGGACCTCTGGAAGATCATAGTGGTAAGCTATGACTGGAGCTGAGAGAGATGGGGAAGATCTTAAATAGACTTTTTACATCTTTATTTACTTGGTAGATGGACACAGTCTGTAGATGTGAGGCAATGCAGCAGTGAGAACATAGACATTTGTCTTGCGAGAGAATTAAGAGTGGTAGAAGACGGTTGCCTCTCTGACTAGAGGCCTGTGACCAGTGGCGTGCTGCAGGGATCAATGCTGGGTCTGTTTGCTGTGTGTCATCGATATCAGTGATCTGAATGGTAATGTGGTAAACTGGATCAGCAAATTTGCAGATGACACCAAGATTGGGGGTGTGGTAGACAGCAAGGAAGACAATCAAAACTTATGGGATCTGGACCAGCTGGAAAAATGGCAAATGAAATTGAATGCAGACACTTGTAAGGTGGAGGACCATTCAACGCAGATCTTGCATGTGAGTAGTAGAGCACAGAGGAGCGCGGAAGAACAGAGGGATCTGGAAATACAGATTCATAATTCCTTGGAAGTGGTCTTAGGGGTAGATGGGGCCATAAAGAAAGCTTTTGGCACATTGGTCTTCATAAATCAATGTATTGAGTACAGGAGTAGGGATATTTTGTTGAAGTTGTATAAGATATTGGTGAGGATTAATTTGAAGTGTTGTGTGCAGTTTTGGTCACCTACCTTCAGGAAAGACTGAAAGAATGCAGATAAAATTTAGAAGGATGTTGCTGGGACTTGAGAACTTGAGTTAGAGGGAAAGTTTGAATAGGTTAGAACTAGAGCATGGAAGATTGAGGGGAGTTTGATAGAAGTCCTTTATACAGAATTATGAAAGTTATAGTTGGGTAAATGCAAGCTTTTACCACTGAGGTTCAGTGAGACTACAACTAGAGGTCATAGGTTTAGGGTGAAAAGTAAAATGTCTATGGGAAACATGGGGGAAACTTCTTCATTCAGAGGGTGGCGAGAGTGGAATGAGCTGCCAGCACTAGCGGTGGTTGTGTTGATTTCAGCATTTGAAAGAAAATTGGTTAGGTACATGGATGGGAGGGGTATGGAGAGCTATGGCCGAGATGCAGGTCAATGGGACTAGACAGATTTATGGTTTGGCATGGACTAGGTAGGCTGAATGGCTTGTTTCTATGCTGTGCTGTTCTATGACTATATATACAGGAATACAGCGTTAGGTTTACCATCATGATATTGTAGAATGATGGAGCTAAAGGAAACAAATGGCCAACTTCAGCTTCTGGTTTTGATATACAGAAAGAAATTGATAACGTGATTTCTTACAGTAGTTCAGCAGTGAGGAAGCTGCAAAAGATGCAGTAAAAAAAGGGTAATCTACTTGAGACACACTCAGTAAAACCTTATTGTTTGCCTCATGGTTTAGACTTGCATATACAGTCCACCATTTTCAAATTATCAGATGCACAAAGCTCAGCGTTGTGATGATCTACAGGAAGATGGTAACAGAATTCTCGGAGATGATGAGAGACTTGTGGAATTAGGGTAGTGATTAATAGATGAAATTTATTTCTCTGGAATAAGTAGGGATGTTAACCCTAAGGGAGCTGTTCTAAAATATGTTTTAGTGGAAGAACTGAGAATATGTTTGTATAGCTCCTTGAAAATAGAAGAACAATGAGAAACTGGTTTTAAAAGCATGTGGATTAAGAGCTTTATATTACTGGAGTATTGTGTCCCATTCTGGATGCCATACTAAAAAAGCTCAAAGGCTCTGCAGGGTGTAGAAGAGATTTTCTGAAATCCAATAATTGTGTTACTAGAGTAAAGCAGTTCAGGTGTTCTAGAGAGAAGGTTGTGCAAAAACAGAAATTATTGGAAACGTTTGGATTAAGCAGCATCTATGGAAAGAGGTGCAAATGTTTCAAGTCCAAGCCCCCTTGTTAGAACTAGAAAAAATGAATTCCGAAAAGGAAACAATTTTCAAGGTTAGGAAGAATGGGCAGGAGAAAAATTAAATGCTTACAGTGCAAAAGGAGGCTATTCTGCTGCTTGTCCTTGAATCAAATTACTCTGTCACTCATCAAAAGTATATTCTACTTGCACTTTACTACAAATGCACTACAAGGGATTTTTGTGCAGTAATGTAAATGCCTTTACGTAGAAATTTGAGATTTATCCGCGAGGGGATAACTATCTAACCACTTTTTAATATTCTTTCTAGTTGTGGTGGAGCAAGAATATGCTACATTTTTCATGAAACGTTTGGACGTACTTTGGAATCTGTAGATGCACTGGGTGGACTCAATACTATTGACATTCTCACTGCAATCAGAAATGCTACTGTGAGTAGGCAGAGCCCACCTCTAAGGGTCAAGGTCTTGAAACAATAAGAATTTGATGTATTCCATTTTGTACAAAGGCTTTGTTATCTGATATGTGTCAGACGATGTGTCTGTTATTAGAAAATGCTGTTTAATTAGGAAATTTGGTTTTCAGTTCTTTATGCATGTTTCAAATTTTCTGGTTCCTGCTGCCTATCTAAAACCCCTTAAAGCTGCTCAGTTGACTGATCTTGAGAAAACCTGTTACTAGAATGTACCTAGAGCTTTAAGTGCTGGATAACGGGCTTTTGCTGTTCTTTTTTTTCACTTGCCCAGATTTGACATGTATGTTTTGCTTCTTTTCATCTTTCATGATAATGTGCAGTGTTTTGTTTATGCCAATGACTTTTTTAAATAGTATTAATTATATACCTCTTTATCTCCTCCGGGCAACATTCATTTTGCAAGAACTTGACTTGGAAAAGCATCTGCTTCTCATATGTGATGTTCTGTTTAGAACCTTTGGTACATATTTTAATGTGCCTTTAGGGGAGTGAGGTATTAATTTAATCTGTTGTATCTAGGGTCCACGTCCAGCACTTTTTGTTCCCGAAATCTCTTTTGAGTTGTTAGTGAAGCGACAGATTAAACGTCTGGAAGAACCAAGCTTGCGGTGTGTTGAACTGGTCCATGAAGAAATGCAAAGGATTATACAGCACTGCAGCACATACAGCACACAGGTACACAGGCTTCTCAATCATTCTGTGCTGTCCGGTCTTATTTAAAGAGTGACTACCTAAATGCCAGTTCAGTGAATTTTATTGATAATTGGTACTGTATATATTGAAAATATAAAGCAATTAAAACAAAATATAACTGTTAACTTTTCCCACTGAGTTTATCTTAGTACTGAAGAATGCAAACTGTTGTCGTAGGAGTGTATGTGAATAATTATAATATTCAAAACCACGCAATCATTTGTAACACTCAGCTCTATTAACCCACATTCATCTAGGGAAAACTGCTGTCTACCTGCCAAACTGTGTCTGACGTTTGCATAGATGCTGTGTATGTACCCCGGCACAAACCTACAATGTAAAATATCAGTCAGTACACAATGTACGTTTAAATGATTACACTTTATAAATTTTACTGTGACTCTGGGGTTAGGAGAGAAACAAAAATATAAAATAAAATGCCACCAAGAATAGAGATTATACAGTTCGTGCACAAGGTTGGAGCTCACACAATATCCTCAGTCCGCCATTCAATTTCCTCCGAACTCCATAACCCTCGGACTGGGACAAACCACGGTGGTCTACCAGAGCGCTTCCTGCACGTCCTCCCTCTTCGCTTCTCCTCGCCAAACTTCCCGCGCACCAACCCTGGTTCCCACATATACAGATAGAATAACAGCCTCTATGGAGGTTGTTATTAACAAATGTTAATAACAAATCTATGGAATAGTAACTATATAACAGAATCGATGAACAACTGCCAAACTAAATCTTTCAATCAGAGTGCAGAAGACAACAAACTGCAAATGCAAAAAGAAGAAATAATACAAATCAATAAGCAAATAATGAGAGCATGAGATGAAGAGTCATTGAAAGTGAGTCCATTGGTTATTTGAAAATTTCAATGATGGGGCAGGTGAAGTTATTCTCTTTGTTCAAGAACCTGATGTTTGAGGGTTAGTAACTGTTCCTAAATTTGATGGTGTGAGTCCTAAGGCTCTTGGACCTTCTTCCTGGTGGCAGCGGTGAGAAGAGAGCATATCCTGGGTGTTGTGGCTCCTTGATGCAGAATATTGCTTTCCTGCAACAGTGTTTGGTGTAGATGTGCTCGATAGTTGGGAAGGCTTTACCCTTGATGGACTGGGCCTTATCCACTTTCTTTTGTAGAATTTTCTGTTCGAAGGCATTGGTGTTTCCATACCAGGCTGTGATGCATTCCACAATATGCTCCCCACTGCACATCTATCGAAGTTCGTCAAAGCTTTAGATCTCACGCCGAGTCACCACAAATTCCTAAGGAAGTAGAGCCATGCTTGCTTTGTAATTGCACTTAGGTGCTAGGCCCAGGACAGGTCTTCTGATAAAATAACAACTCGAAATTTTCAGGTTGCTAGCTCTCTCTACTCTGATCCTCCAATGAGGACTGGCTCATGGACCTCTGGTTTCCTTCTCCTGAAGTCTATGATCAGTTCCTTGGTACATTAATTAGGTATGATTGAGCATTGTGATGAAGGGTCAGAAATGCTAATTCTGGTTGTCACAGATGAAGTCTGACCTGTCAAATATTTTCAGCATCTGCTGTTTTGATTTTGACTAATCCAATTTAACTGAAATTTATCTGAACTAGTTATTATTTAAAGTGGAGCTGAATGCTTCAATGTTCAACTCTGTTGATCTTCTGGTGTATTTTGTCGTGTCTTTTTATTAGGAATTGCTCCGTTTTCCAAAACTCCATGATGCCATTGTAGAAGTTGTGACATCATTGTTGCGCAGGAGATTGCCTGTTACCAATGATATGGTAAGTTGTGAAGACTCAGTACATGTTCTCCTTCTTGATTCTGATCAACTTTTGATTGCAAGTTCTTTCATGCTTATTTGGAGGAGTAGAGTGTTGATATTTGATCTATGAAATCACATCCAGTGATTAAAATCTTAATATATTGTAAAACCTTGAATAATAAAAGGAGACTCGATGCAGTGATATTAGGCAATTAAATATATGTTTTTAAAAAAATAATTCCCTGGCCTTGAGTTGTTGGAGTAGCAATGTTTTGGAATAATGGAATGAAATGAGGTAGGTTTCCTCAGAGCCAGAACTGGTCTCACAGGTATTTCAGGAAAAGGACAAAATATAATGCAGTCACACAGTCACTGGAAAATGTGGTAGGTCATTGTTGTTAGTTCTTTTGGAGTTCTCTTCTATTTTTTCGTGGATGTCTGTGAAGAGTAAGAATTTCAGGTTGTATACTGTATACATTCTCAGATATTAAAATGAAACCATTCACGTGGCTGAAACTAGAGATGAGCCTGTAAAAGTAATTGTCAAGGAGAAAATGCTCTGCATTAAAGGTGAAGTTGGATTCAGTGATTCCAATATACTTCAAAAAGAGATAGCATAGACACTCTTATGTAAAGTGTTGTAAAATTCTGATGTTTCTCCGCTCATTAGTAATCTTATTTCCATAAGACCGTTAGACATAGGAGCAGAACTAGACAGCACAAGAACTCCAGTAGTAGGCAAATAGATTTCACCTTTCGCAGTCTCTGTATACTACAAAGATCTGGGCTTGCAGCTATCTTTGGCTGAACCCCATCTCTGAAAAGAGCTGCTGGTATCATGTTGCATCTGTGATTGAAGAATTCCTTTCCATAAACATTTGTAAACTTCTGAATTAATGGGCAACTATATGTTGAATTTTATGAGGACACAAATTGTTAAAGATCACTTTAAGCCTGTGTCTTTGAGTTAATCACATTTAACGAGCTGGGCTTGGTACAGCTAGCTTTTGCACCTTTGTCTTTTGCTGTTTCAAGGATTTTTAATTATTTCTAGGTCCACAATTTAGTAGCCATTGAGCTTGCATACATCAATACAAAGCACCCTGACTTTGCAGATGCCTGTGGGGTTTTGAATAGTAATATAGAGGTAAGTTTTGCAAAAATTTCTGATTACTATTAATTATTATTCACACTTGTGTGCTTATTTACTTACTGTTGATGTTTCATAGGTGAAACATAAAATGTAGTTCTACAAATTCCTTTTTAAATTTCCAAAACTTGAATGACTTAATGGGTGAACACGAGGAAATCTGCAGATGCTGGAAATTCAAACAACACACAAAATGCTGGTGGAACACAGCAGGCCAGGCAGCATCTCTAAGGATAAGCACTGTCGACATTTCGGGCCGAGACCCTTCATCGGGACTAATGAAGACTAGACTTCATCTAGTCCTGATGAAGGGTCTCGGCCCAAAACGTCGACAGTGCTTCTCCTTATAGATGCTGCCTGGCCTGCTGTGTTCCACCAGCATTTTGTGTGACTTAATGGGTTCTTGAGTGATTCTGTAAACCTCCCCCTGTCAACTAATTTCAACTTCTTAACTATTTCAATGAGTAAGTAACATTCACGGCTAAGTTAGAACATTACAAAAATTGATAAGAGAAGGAAAAGCTTCTTAAATGCTCTTATTTAGAGATAGCCACTGAATATTTTGCCACACTTTGCTAGAAGAGTAAATTCAGGTTCAGATACGTCTCTCAGTTGTGTTGTACTGTATTGGAGCACCATAGTTCTGATTTCAGAACTGGGGAGTTACATTTGTGACCATAAGCTTTTCTGGTGGGGATAGGGGTAGAGGTAGGTTGCTGTCGTGCACAGACTAGCTGTCACCATGGTGTGCCTTCACCAATCCTGTCAGAGTTCTGGGAATAAATTGGTTTAATATTGTCTTTGGTAATAGATGTTTTTGCTTGTATCACTGGCGTAGGAACATGTAAGGATGGAAAAAATAGGTTTCTAAAATTCTACTTTATCCTTTTAAATATCTGACTTTT